>NW_007727712.1:23599-42426 GCF_000696425.1 Galeopterus variegatus | reverse complement strand
AAAATGTATGAGAGTTCCTTTTTCTCCACAACCTCGCCAGCATTTATCGTTCAGAGTCTTTCGGATGTTAGCCATCCTAACGGGGGTGAGATAGTATCTCAGTGTAGTTTTGATTTGCATTTCCCGGATGCTGAGTGATGTTGAGCATTTTTTCATATGTTTGTTGGCCATCTGTATATCTTCTTTAGAGAAATGTCTATTTAGCTCTTTTGCCCATTTTTTAATTGGGTTGCTTGTTTTTTTCTTGTAAAGTTGTTTGAGTTCCTTGTATATCCTGGATTTTAATCCTTTGTCAGATGTATCCGGTGTCATTTCTTCTTTGAATGTTTGGTAAAATTCTGCTGTGAATCCATCTGGTCCTGGGCTTTTCTTTTTTGGGAGCTTTTTGATAACATCTTCAATCTCCTTTATTGTTATTGGCCTATTCAAGTTTTCTATATCTTCTTGGTTTAATTTTGGAAGCTTGTGTGAGTCCAGGAATTTATCCATTTCCTCCAGGTTTTCGAACTTGTTGGTGTATAGCTGTTTATAGTAGTCTCGGATGATTCGTTGTATTTCATTTGGGTCGGTTGTAATATCACCTTTTTCATTTCTAATTTTTGTTATTTGAATCTTCTCTCTTCTTTTTTTTGTTAGCCATGCAAGTGGTTTGTTGATTTTATTTATCTTTTCAAAAAACCAACTTTTTGATTTGTTGATCTTTTGTATTGTTTTTTGGGTTTCAATTTCGTTAAGTTCTGCTCTGATCTTGATGATTTCTTTCCTTCTGCTAACTTTAGGTTTGGATTGTTCTTGTTTTTCTAGTTCTTTAAGGCGCTTTATTAGATTGTTCACTTGCCAGCTTTCCATTTTTCTGAGGTAGGCATTTAATGCAATAAATTTCCCCCTTAGTACTGCCTTTGCTGTATCCCACAAGTTTTGGTATGATGTATCATTATTTTCATTAGTTTCTATAAATTTTTTTATTTCCTGCTTGATTTCTTCTTGGACCCATGTATCGTTAAGTAGAATGTTGTTTAATTTCCATGTGTTTGTATACTTTCCAGAGTTTTGTTTATTATTGATTTCTAGTTTTAGTCCATTGTGGTCTGAGAAAATACATGGGATAATTCCAATTTGTTTGAATTTGTTGAGACTTGATTGTGTCCTAATGTGTGATCTATCCTGGAGAATGATCCATGTGCTGATGAGAAGAATGAATACTCTGCGGTTGTGGGATGGAATGTTGTGTAGATATCTGCCAAGTCCAATTGGTCTAGAGTATTGTTAAGATCTTGTGTTTCTCTGCTGATTCTTTGCCTGGATGATCTGTCCAATATTGACAGTGGGGTGTTCAGGTCCCCTGCTATTATGGTATTAGTGTCTATTTCCTTCTTTAGGTCTAATAGAGTTTGTTTTATAAATCTGTCTGCTCCAACATTGGGTGCGTACATATTTATGATTGTTATGTCTTCTTGATGCACCCATCCTTTTATCATTATGTAGTGACCCTCATTGTCTCTTTTTATGGTTTTTAGTTTAAATTCTATTTTGTCAGATATGAGAATAGTTACTCCAGGTCATTTTTCTTTTCTGTTTGCATGGAAGATCTTTTTCCATCCTTTCACTCTTAGTCTATGTGAGTCTTTGTGGGTTAGTTGGGTCTCTTGTAGGCAGCATATAGTTGGGTCCTCCTTTCTAATCCAGTCAGCCAGTCTGTGTCTTATGATTGGGAAATTTATGCCTTTAACATTAAGAGTTGTTACTGAAAGCTGTTGATTTATTCCCAGCATTTAATTGGTTGTTTGGTTGTCTTACGTGTCTTTTGTTTCTTGCTTTCTGCTTTGCTGTTTGTTTTCTATGTTTGTTTGTTCCTTAGGATGTAGATAGCCTTTATGTTTGTTTGTTTTCTTTTCATGATTGTCATTTTTATTATACTAGTGGGTTTTGATTTTTCTTGGGTTTTTATGGCAGTGGTGGTTATTTTTCAGGAACCAAACCCAGTACTCCCTTGAGAATTTCTTGTAAGGGTGGTCGTGTGGTCATGAACTCCTGCAGTTTTTGTTTGTCTGAGAAATATACTATTTGCCCTTCATTTCAGAAGGACAGCCTTGCAGGGTAGAGTATTCTTGGCTGGCAATCTTTGTCTTTTAGTATTTTGAATATATCATCCCATTCCTTTCTAGCTTTTAGGGTTTGTGATGAAAAGTCTGATGTTAGCCTGATTGGGGCTCCCTTATAGGTGATTTGACGCTTCTCTCTTGCAGCTTTCAAGATTCTCTCTTTGTCCTTGAGTTTTGCCATTTTGACTATAATATGCCTTGGTGAAGCCCTTTTTGGGTTGAATACGTTTGGAGATCGTTGAGCTTCTTGGATCTGTAGATCTGTGGTTTTTCTTATGTCTGGGAAGTTTTCTGCCACTATTTTGTTGAATATGTTTTCAATACAATCTCCTTTTTCCTCCCCTTCTGGAATACCCATGGCTCAGATATTTGAGTGCTTAAGGTTGTCTAATATCTCTCTCAGAAATTTTTCAATGTCTGATTCCTTTTTCTTGTCTGCTTGTGTTATTTCATACAGCCCATCTTCAAGTTCAGAGGTTCTCTCTTCAACTTCTGCAAGCCTGCTGGTTAAATTCTCCATTGTGTGTTTTTTTTTTTTCCTTTTTGTCTTTTTTACTGACCGGTAACGGGATCGCAACCCTCGGTGTCATGCCTGCACTGGGAACCGGCAATGGAATCGCAACCCTCGGTGTTGCGCCCGCACCGCGCTCAACCAGTGAGCAGGAACCGGTCTCCACATGGGATCCGAACCCTCGGCGGGAGTACCGCCACGCTCCCAGGCAGTGCACTCTCCAGTGCGCCACTGGGCCAGCCCTCCATTGTGTTTTTTATTACACTGAATAACTTCTTCAGTTCTGCAAGTTCTGCTACATTTTTTTTAGGACATTGATTTACTTGTACATTTCCTGTTTCAGGTCCTGTATACTTTTCCTCATTTCATCATGCTGTCTAGCTGAGTTTTCTTGTATCTCATTCAGTTTCTGTAGAATTATCACTCGAAATTCCTTGTCATTCATTTCAAGGGCTTCTTGTTCTATAGAATCTAGAGTTTGAGATTTATTGACTTTTGTTGGTGTACTTTCTTGGTTTTTTTTTATTTCTGGTATCTTTTTTTGATGTTTATTCATTTTGGCAGGGGGTTTCACAGTGCACAGGTTTGACCCTATTGACTAACTAAGGTGTGGCTGTGTTTGTCAATTTGGTGTGGCTACCTCTGTCACTGCTCAGTTGGCCTTTAGTGTCTTGTGTGTGTGGTTGCCTCGGGTCTTGGGCCTCTTTGGGGGGGCTCCTCTCTGGTCAGCTTGGACTCTGCTGGGCTGCTGAATCCCGGGATGGTACCACAGGGTGTGTGTTCTCTTTTGAGCTTCCACTTCCCATGTAGAACTTCTCCCTGTTCCGTGTGCTCTGGCCCTGGCTGCTGGATCATGCAGTGGCGGCCCCACAGGGTGTGTGTTTTCTGCCGAGTCTCCGCCTCCCTATCCAGACGTCTCCCCACTCTGTGCGCACGAGGTGGGGCTGTTGGACCTTGCAGAGGCAGCCCGTAGGGTGTGTGTTTTCTGCCGAGTCTCCGCCTCCCTAGCTAGATGCCTCCCCACTCTGTGAGCACTATACTGGGCTGGGACGTGTCTTCTGCAACCCTCGTCTATCAGCCGGGCCTTCAAGCCCCTGCTTGGCACCGCCCTGCCCAGGAAGACTTTCAGGTTTCTGTTAGGCGCAGATGACTGGTCACTCTGGGTGCCTTTGTAGCACTGAGTAGGGCTTTCTCGGGACTTATCACCTTCCTCCTGGTATTGTGGTTATTTGTGTACTTGTCTTATCTCCCACATCGGAGCGTGAGCTCCTCGGGGGAGGAGCCCACAGCACACATTTCCTCTTTGAATCCCCCCAGCATGGACCGACTCTGGTGCCCGCCCGCAGTCAGCTCTCTGGCAGGTTCAAGCGAGCTCAGGAGTGCTCCGAACACACTTTTCCTAACCAGAAATCGGTTAGGCATTTTTCCGAACTTATGGCTGCAGAGATGGTATCTGCCTCCCGGTAACAGGAAGTTTACCGGGGGGCTGGAGCCCAGAGTGCGGTGCAGTGACAATCAGCTCGGCCCACTCTTCCCTGCCCTCCCAATGCTGGCCAGGGGCTCCCCACGCCACCAGCCCTGCCAGAGAACCACGGGGGAGTGAGATGGGAGGCCGGCCCACAGGCCCCGGGAGGCCCCACGCCAGGGCAAGCAAGTGGTAAGGCTCAGTGAGGAGCCGAGCCAGGCAAGGAGGGCAGGCCTGGCCGAGCCGGCCAGCTCTGCCCCCACCCAAGAAAATGGAGGCAGCCCTGGGGCCGGTGACTGGCCTGGTGTGGCAGGCGGAAGCTGGACGGGCCTCTGCCACACAAGCAGGGCTGGGCTCTCAGGAATCTTCTTTTGTGTCGGCCCTAAACCTCGAATCTGTAGTTGCTTTTTTATTGTTGTAGATTAGTTGATCAAAGACTTATTCCTTTTTTGTTGCTCTCAGAAATGCAAATAGCACTCTGGCAGCACAGCGCACACTTCTCAGGCTCACGCTGTCTTCTGGCACCCCCACTCCGGACCCGTCACCATCTTGGACCCTTCTCAGCTTTTTGTTTTAATTTCTGTGGCTGGGTAGTCCAATGTCCATCTGGTGGTGGTGACAGTGACCCAGGGGTCTCACATTGCAAGATGTTGGAGGAGAGAGAGCAGAGAGCGGAAAATAACTTTAATTTTTAGAGACTCATATTGAGGTATTTATGTGAGTAACTATCTCTGAAATACAAAAAATGATGAAGCAAATACTCAAAATATTAGGAATGTTTAAATATAGTGATAGATACATGGGTGTATATCACGTTATTCCATCATTCTGTGTGTTTGAAAGTTTTTGTAAGCAAACATCAAACATGAGATTTGCCCTAAATGGGAAAAGGAAAGAAAGAAATACAGGTGAAAGATGACGATGGCTTGGGCTAGGGTGACAGTAGGGATAGAAATAAGTGAATAAATTCAAGTGTTTATATGAATGAAGAAAATGGGCAGAATTTCGTGACTTAATTGGATGTGGGTGGTAAGAAAGAACATGTCAAGGATGTCTCCCAGGTTTCTGGCTGAGCCATTGAATGGATAATGACATCTTTTACTGAGATGTACAAAACAGGGAAAAGAATGGGTTTGGGGTTGAAGATGAGTTCAGTTGAGGACATGTTCAGTTCAAAGTACATTTGAGATGCTAGTAGACATGTCCATTCTGAAGGTCAGAGAAGTCTGAACTGTGAATGTAAGAATCATCACCATATAGCCAGTAACCATAGCTGGTAGGTGGGAGAATTGCCTAGGGAGAGGATACAGAAAGAAGAGGAAAACAATAATTGAAAATTAGAGAAAATGAAAATTCCCACTATAGCTAAGTAGAAGAACTCATAGTCAATTTGATAGACATCGATTGAGAACCTATTATGTGCTTAGTACTGGGTTTATAAAGATGAATAAAACATCATCTCTGCCCTCAAGGAACTCAGTATCTAGTCCAGGAGAATTATGTGGACAATAGTCTGAGAACATACTTGTATAGAATGTGCTAAGGACCGTGTGCTCAGGACACATGGGAGTATAATTGATTCTGCAGAGAGGAATCTTAAAAACTGGAAGTTCCCTATCAAAGTACATTATATCTAGTTGTCTGGAAGCACAACATTTGGAGGTGATTTTTAATAAATGGATTCATAAAATGCTATTAAAACAGCTAACTAAAAGTCCTTTCACTGAAATGATCATAAGTGGAGTTTTCATACTTACCGCTATAACTGTCATTAGGAAACCTAAGAGAACAACAAAAATACATCAATCTATGAAATAAATAAAAGGATCCAAATATAGAAAACCTGTTTGCCTTACAAGAAATATTCCAAATCAGCCCATTCAAAAAGCATTTGTGGAGTAACTGTCATATGTTAGGCACTCTGTTGGTCACTTTTCCATACATTATCTCATTAAATTATCAAAACAATTCGTCCAAGAGTTTGTGATTCTTATTTTACCAAAGAGACAACTGTGGCTAAGAGAGGTGTTTATTAGTTTTAATAGCTTTTAGTAAACTCCTTACAATTTTCTAGATACAAGATCATATCATCTGTGAATAAAGATGATTGTACTTCCTTTCCAACGTAGATGCTTTTTATTTATTTCTGTTGCCAAATTGTCCTGGCTAGCACATCTAGTACAGCAATAAGTAGATGTGGTGAGAATGGATATACTGATCTTGTTCCTGATCTCAGAAAATAAGTATACTGGCTTTCGCTATGAAGAATAATGTTAGCTGTGGGATTTTTGTTTGTTTGTTTGTTTGTTTGTATTTTAATGCCCTTTATCTGTTGTTGGTTTTTCCTTCTATTCCTATGTTAATGTTTTCATCATAAAAGGATGTTAAATTTTGTCAGATTCATTTTCTGCATGTATTGAGATGGTCATGTGATTTTGTTTGTTATTGTATTGATATTCATATTATGTTAAATGGTTTTTAGCTGTTAACCTACCTTTTATTTCTGAGAATTTAACTTAGTCATGGGGAATAATTATTTTATATGTTCCTGAATTCTGTTTGATTGCATTGCTTTTGAGGGATTTTGTATCTATACTTACAAGGTAAACTGGTTTGAATTTTTTTTCCCTTGTAATACCTCAGGATGCTTTTGGTATCACAGTAAAACCACCACATGTAATGAATGTCAAAATAAATAAATAAATAAATAATAAAATAAATAAATGTGCCTGAAAATCAATGTATCTGATGAAGACAGATTTGAATGAGAATTATCAGTCATGTGATTGGGAGAAATTACCCTAAGAGAGTGTGCAAAATGAGAAGAGACCTACATAGATTCCCAAGAAGCACTGACATTTAGGGAGCAGCCAGAGGAAGAGGGCTATGCAAAGACAAGAAAGAAGAAGAGATGAAGGAAGGAACCCAGAGAGTGTGGTATCATGGAAGCCAAGAAGAAGAGAATTTCCAGAAGGAAGTGATCAGGGTTCACCGAGGCTGCAGAGAGGTCAAGTGCACATAAAAATGTCCATGGGGTTTACCAACAATGAGGCTGTCTGTATCTTGATGAGAGCATCTCCATTGGAGTGCTCAAGGAAGAGGAGACCAAGGTGGAGATAACTCTCATGAGGTTGGGTTGTGAGTAGGGAGAAAAACCTAAGGCAGTAGGTAGAAGGGGAACCCAGAATCAATAAAATTTTGTGTGTTGATTTGTTCGTTTTTAAAGACTTGAATGACTTGAATATGTTATAATGCAGCAAGAAGCCAGTAGAAAAACAAAGGTAGAAGGCACTTGCCATTGGCGAGTGAATGAGAAGATAAGGAAAATGGGAATCAGGCAGGTAAAGAAATTAACTTTAGAAGGAAGGAGAGACTCTCCTCTACCATCACAGGAGGAAATAAATAGATAATGGTTAAAATACAGGTGTCTTAGTCAAAACATTTATTTCTCACCGTTCTGGAAGCTGGGAAGTCCAAGATCAAGGCCAGCAGATTTGGTGCCTGCTGAGGGCCTGCTTCCTGGTTTGCAGATGGCCATCTTCTTGATATGTCCTCAGTTGGCCTTTCCTTGGTGTGTGCATGTGAAGAGAAAGGAAGAAAGATCTTATGTCTCTTCTTCTGTTTAAAATGGCACTAGTCCCATCACAGGAGCTCCATCCTCATGACTTCATCTGAAACTAATTACCTCCCAAAGGCCCCACTTCCAAATACCATCACATTGGAAGAGAGGGCTTCAAAATATAATCTTTGGGGAGACAAAACCTGCAGTCCATAGTATAGGGAAGGAAAAATATCTTTTCCCCACCTATCCTAGGTTCATGGCTAAGGCTCCTATAATGAAAAACAGGTCAACAAGAGAAAAGCACACAAATTTATTTAATATAAGTTTTATATGACACAGAAGCCTTCATAAGGAAATGAAGACCCAAAGAAACAGGCAAACTTGTGTATTTTTATGCTAGATTTCATGAAGAAGTGGATAGCTCTGAAGAAATAAGATTAGAAAAAGGGGGTGTGTTTCAATGGTAATAAACTGGGGGAGACAGCAAGGCTTGTTTGTTCAGATTTTTCTCTGTGAACCTTTGTTTTCAAAGTTAAGCATATTCCTTTCCTGTGGGTATAGGGAGGATACCTCTCACATGTGGGTCTTATGACCTGCTTCAAGGGAAGGCAAGAAAATCCTTGTTAGGTGTGATGATCTGCTTTATGGGAGAAGGGTGAGGGAAAGTAAGAGACATTCCTGCTTCACTGTAGTTTTCTCAAATGCCAACGTGTCATATTTTAGGATATCATGTTTTGAACCCCATCAATAGCAAGAGGTAAATTTACAGGCTGGAAAGCAGGAACTTGAAGGCAATTCCATATGATAATTTCCATTTTTTCTAAAGTAGGAAGTAGGGTCATCTGCTAAGGGTGAGAGGGGAAAAAATCAGATAAGAGGTTTAGGAAGAGTAGAGAAATTTAGAAAAATCAGCTGTGAAAAATATAAGAACTAAAAGGTAAAAAAGCATAAAGACTTCTAAGAATTATTGAATGTCTAAGTGAGGTCAGAAACATAAAATTGTGATGAGCCAATCCAGAACACTGTATGATTTTCTCTACCAGCACACAGCAGAAACCACAGTATAAAAGTAGATGCTAAACAGTTGCACTGCTCTAAGGTTTGGACTTTTCTAGGTGGATGGAATAGAGGAACCAAGAGTCAGAGGAATTGAAGATGTTAGTAAGAGAGTTGTTGAAGTAATCAGTCATGGGAGTGAGCTGGATAGGAAGGGAGACATAGGGGATGCTAAAAGAGAGAGGAAGGGACAAGAGACTCAAAGACTAGTGAAAAAGAAAACCAGACATAGTGAGAAGTCCGGAAGAAAATGGTTCTGGAGTTTACTATTTCAGTTGAGCAGTTCTGGATAATGACAATACCCGTGGCATGGCCATGGGAGTGGGTGGCTGGTAGAGGTAAAGGCCACTGAAGTATAAGAGGTCAAAGAACTGAGATGTCAGAGTAATGGCTGGATTGTCCATGTCAATGATGACATGCCCCCAAGAGGGCAGCAGGATGTAGGATGGAAAAGAAGTATCTAATCCAGATACCAAAGTCTCTGACGAATGAAAGGGATGGGGAGGTTGTGAGCATATGGCAGCAGACTAAAGCAACACCTTTCTCACCTTTTTCTACAATGCATATAACATACTTAAAAAAAAAAAGCTAATATTTTTTGAGCTCTCCCTATGTGCTGCGCACTCTTTTCTAAACCTTTTACATATATTGTCTCACTTGATCCTCATAACAATCTTATGAAGTAAGCCCTAGTATCATTTCCCCCCTTTTACAGATGAGAGAAATGAGGCACAGAGAAGTTAAATAGCTTCTCTAGGATTGCCCAGCTATTACATGGCAGAGCTAGGACTTAAAGCAGTCTGGCTCCAGAGACTGTGCTGATAATCATCATAATAATGTGTGAGAGCTATTGTTTATTGAGCACTGTTTATGTGCCAGATATTGTGCTATGGGTGCTACATACATTATCCCATTTAACCATGACAACAGCACTACCAGATACCTAATATTATTTTCCTCATTTTACAGATAAGGAAAAGGAAGCTCAAAATTAGGAAATGACTCTACCATACTGCCTCCAACAACATGTTTTCTATAGGAAAATTAGCCTTGATTTTTCCATTTGAATTTATAGCACCTATTCTGAAAACATAACAGTCATCTAATTCAAATACTTGGATATTTACATCTCCAATGTAGATATTTCTAATTTGCCTTTTAAGTGGTGGTGTTTTAAGTGGCTGATCAGTAAAGAAAACTGTTACCTGATTAAGAAAGCAAAAGAGGTGGAAATGAGCTTTAATGATAGAACAATGCCTAACAGTAATGTCATAGTTGTGTAGTACTTTAATGTTTTACAAAGGACTTTAACACATACTATTTTATTTGATCCTCCCCAAAGAAGAGTTTCCTGAATATGAAAGTTCTAAGACCCTAAAGTATAATACCTAAGGGAAACCCCACCTCAGGAGGCTTGTGGTTGTTATTTCATTAGGTACAAAAAGCTATTATGTCTGTGGAGGTGAAAAACAATTCCCTCTGGAGGCAGAGAGATGGTCTAGTCTAGAGTAGGCTCTAAATTATCTGATATCTTTGAAACTTTGTGAAATAACCATATTTTAAGGCAGAGATTCCCAGTCTTTTGGGCAACAGGATACCCCATTTTCAATCCCACCCATCTTGGTCCTAAAGATATTACAAGACATTAAAAAAAGGGAGTTAAAACCAATTTTATTTTGAAAATGATTAGGTCATCTAAGATTAATGGGGCTGTCTAATGCATCATAAAACAAGGATAGGAATTTGTGCTAAAACCTCAATTCTATACCTTAAAATATTACTAACTGACAATTATGAAGAAAGAGAGATTAAAATGAGGACAAAGTTAACTTATTCAACAAAGATTTACTAAGCACCCACTATGCACAAGTTATTGTGCTGAGTAGTGAAGTCCTCATAGATTACTGTGTTAATCAGGGTAGGTTAACTGCTGTAGCTATAACAAATAATCCCCAAATCTCAGTGACTTGACACAGTAAAAGTTTATTTCTCCTTTGTGCAAAACCCAATTCAGATGTTCTTGGCAGCTCTCCTAGGCAGCTCTCCTCCAAATGGGGACTCAGACACTCAGCCTCCTTGCATGTATTGGTTTCACCATCCTCTAGAACCTCAGAGTCCTACAATGGATACTCTGCAACCAGTTGGCAACAAGGGAAATAAGAATGAGCAAAGGAACTCATGGGATGTTTTGGCAGCCAGACCTGGAAGTGGCACACATAACTTCCACCCACATTCTGTGAACTAGAACTCAGTCCCCCGGCCCCAACTTTACTGCATGGGAGGCTGGAAAATGTAATCTTCCTGTGAATCCAACAAAAAGGAAATGGATTTAGTGAACAACTGACCAGTCGCTGCCTCAATCACATAATCAGTTGTTTCCCAAACTTCAATCATTCTTAAGTCACCTATGTGATTTTTGCTATAGGTAATAATCGGCTGCATTATTATTTAATTAGTATGTTTCTGGAAGTTAACTCACTTTCTGTATTTAAATATTTTTTTAATCTTTTCCCATAAATAAAATGTGACCATAAAATAAATAAAACTACAAAACACTAAACTGTAGCTAGAGACAATTTCCTGCTAAAGGCACTGAGCTGAAGCCTGCTCTCGTTGTTAAATAGAGAGATAAGCAAGATTTAGAAAGACAGAGAGGTGTTAACTAAATGGGAGCTCCTAACTGAAATTTACTTCTTATTAGAAGGATTGAAAGAGAATTGAAACACTAAATTACTGGAATTAATGGATTGTGATCTTAACATTCTGAATGATCCTTTTTCCTGGGAACTTTTTTTGTTATTACCCTTTACTAATTACTTGGTTGTTACATCATAGAATTTTTTAGAATTGTTTTTCCACAACTAATGAAGCAGAACTAGAGAAGTGAAGTAACTTAACTAAGATCTCACAGTTAATAACTGGCATGGCTAGAAGCACAACAAAGGCCTACTCATGTTTGATTCATAAACATTTATGTGAACTATAAAAATTATCCTGGTACTTCGCTATATATATTTAACTCAATTACAATCCAAAGTTGGTCACGTTTAACAAATGTCTGGCCCCTATGAACATATAGTGGCAGAGAAACCAAACGGGTGTAGAAATATTCTTGGTTAAGTTTCTATAAATCTATTTTAAAAATTGCCAAAAAATAATTTAAAAAATCCTCAGAATAGCCTTGAAATTTCTGAAAAAGAAAAATAATAAAGGGAGATTACTCTTGGAGTAAATATATTAAAGTGCATTATAAGTTTGTCTCCAGTAATTAAGACAGTGTGGTAATGGCACATGAATTGACAGTGATATTGATGAAACAGTAGAATTCAGAAATAGATGCCAATACATATGAAAATATTATATTTGATAAAGTTACCATTTCATATCAGTGGGGAACATATGGACTCTTTAATCAAAGCTATTTGGATAACCGGGTAGCCGTAGGAAAAATAAATACCATAATTTCATCATATGTAGAATATCTCTAATAAGATCCATATGAGGTTGATCACAGTGCTAGCCTGAAAAGAGAGATACTAAGTGGCTAACATACCATATGCACATATTGTCTATTATTATTTAATTAATTAAAGCCCAACAAACATTATAGAATAATGCAGACAACTTTACAGGACTAATCATCCTTATGTGGCCAAGAAGTTCCACGTTTTTCTGACATCAGTAGAGTTTTGAAAGCATTTTCTATTTCTATTGCCTATTTTGTTTCATTTGAGGTTACTTTATGCCTATGACTCAATTCTGAGGCCATAAAGTCTCCTAAAAGTAGCCTCCTCCTTTGTCCTACTTACCACTCAAAAACACATACACCAGTTTCCAGGATCAGGCATTCCTTAGGCCAGGCTTGAATGAAATCAGGCTGTCAACAATGCAAATTTTAATAAGATGAGGATTCATAACAGCCCTTATCCTGTATTTTTCTAAACTATAAAAAATACCCAGTGGCCCAGAAATGTATAGCTCCAACATTTTAGAGTGTCAGAAAGACAGATGAGCATTTTCCAAAATGGTAACAAAATTTTTCTAATCAAGCATTGATTTTTCAGTCTCTTGGCAAGCCTATCTCAGGATAAATAATCTCTCCTATAAAATGGTTATTCTAAAACAGCCTGAAGAGAGCAGGGGCAGAAGGGAAAAGAGGAGGCAAGAGAGCATCTGAACATTCTTAGCAACTTTTATACAGCTTTTATAAATCACACACACACACACACACAGTAGCTCAACCACTTCTCATCTTTGCACTTTTTATCACTGCATTTACCATATTATATCAAAATCTGATTAAATCTCTCTTGCCCCAATGAAACTATGGTTTCCCAAGGGCAGGGACTGCTTGATTCATCTTTGACTACACAAGAGTTTAGCATAGTGCCTAGAACATACTAAATGTTCTGTGAATGAATGAATGAATGAACAAATGAAGGAGTTCTCTTCAACCAAACTGAGTTGTAGTAATGCATTCAAAATGTGAATTTTCTCTCAATTAAACAAAACCACATATTCACAGAGGTAGAAAATGAGGTGTGGTATTTGTAAGAGAGTAAGATTTGTACAAGTGTAGTTGATAAAGTTGACGTTTACATTCCAGATTTTCCATGTTCTTGAGATCCTGGTTCCCAGCTTACTCATCTTTGGTACAAGGGAAGACAAATCTAGGCAGGCAATTGCTATAGCCCCAGCTGCAGAAAGTACAATGAAGAACCTGGTGATTCTTTACTTCCAGCCTTCAGGGAATGAGAAAGAAGAAAGCCTGCAAGCCAGCCAACTGGGCAGAGGTAAATGAATGAATACTAACTAGGTCTCTCCACCTCAGCCAGTGGCAAGTTACCAGCTGCGCCTTTAATTTAGTCCTTTGTCTTCTCTAGAAAGGCCAAAGCCATTGTGCTTGAAAAAAAGGCTCCTCTAGTGAGCTGTTCAAAAACAGAGATGGAAATTACAGGGGACAGATGATATTTATTAAGGAAAAATAATATTCTCAAAATGAAATGAAGGAACACTATATGAGAAAGAAAAAATTGAGTAAATTTTGTCATGTAACAGCATTTTATCTACAGAATAAAAACCCAGTTCAAAGGACAATTGGGATGTATTTTAAAGATTAGGATCTTGTTCTCTTTCTGATAAGACTTAAAACCAACCATGGAGCTTGGTGAGCAAGAAAACTGAGCAAGTTCTGAAAGTAAGCACTCCACAGAACCAAACCCCAAAAGGAGTCATCACAGGGTGACAAAAATCAAAAGGTTTTCATATTTTCCTCTTGGCAGAGAGAGAGAGAGGGATAGGGAGAGAGAAGGAATAAATTATTACTGGTTTACTGTTTGTTTTGATTTTTTAAAAAAGCAGTTCTAAACATGAGAGTGTATATAAAGCACTTAGTACAGTGCTTGAAACATAGCATGTTCTCAATAGAAGTCAGCCATTTGTATTAATAATATTAACTATAACAAAATCTGAAGAGAGCTGACTCTGACTTCAGCTGCAATCAAAGAAATGAGCACTGGGCTGGAAATAGACGGTTACTATTGTAGTCCTGGCTCTGTCATTGTCTGTGTGACCTCAAGCAAGTCACTTCCCCTATTGAGGACTCAGTTTCCCCAGAGCTAAAAGGGAGTGGCTGGACTATATTATATGTGAGTTCCTTTCAAACCCCTGGATCCTATAAAAACAAACAACCTAAACAAATACAAATTTCTTAGTTTCTCCCACCCTCTTTGGAAGCTCCAAAGACTGCTAAGAAGAGTTGCCTAGGTTTGTCTGCCTCCTCAAAGCAGCCCACACAGCATTCCTCAATCCCTTAACAAAGGCAGGGGCAAACTGTAATAGCAGAAAGTGGAACAGTGTTGACAACTGAACTTGGGCTGTCACTTGTTTCCCAAATCAGTTCCGGCAGGAAAGCAGTCTCAGAGCCATCCGAACTCCAAACGACAGCAATAGAAACAATGCTAATCGACCCTGAAGAATGTGGCTGATGGGCCTAAGATTTCCTTTCCCCAAAGGAAATGAACCTATTTGGACAGAGGTTTCATGTGCATATAAAGCTCTGAATGTTGTCATTTAACATTTTAGTGTAATGTTCTCCAGTTAATATGGCTCAAGCAGGAAACATCAACCCTTGTGCACCCTGGACAAGAGGAGGGAGTTATATGGCCCCATCCTGGTTCTGGCACTAATTTGTAGGCTCACCTTGGGCCATATTACTTAAGCTCTCTGTGGCAGTGTCCCAATTGGCACATGGAAAGATAGCTCCTCTGCCTAACTCAGAAGAAGGTTGAAACTAAAATGAAGTAACATATGTGAAACTACTTTGAAGAGCATAACTGTTACACAAATCTATTCTCTCTCCACGTGTCTAGAATGCACATGTATGGCTAATCCCATAGGAAAGTAGGGGAGCTTCCCTGAATGTAATTATTCATTATTCTTGAAATAACATTTGTTAGGCAACATCGTTGCTGTCTCTTTATCATTGACAATCAGGTAATTATGATCTCACATAAGCATTCACAGTCATTTTTTAAAAAACAATTTTACTGCTCAAGGATTAAAGCAAGACCATTTTCACTGTGAGGAAAGTCATTTATATCTCTGTTTAAAAGCTGCTTTAAAATAACCATAAAAGAAATACACAACTTTTATTTCACAAAAGAAGCTGTGACACAAGCAGTCTCATCAGGTAGTTAATGCATAATTTTAAGCAACTTAGGATACTCTATCCTTTATACTAAATTTCTGTTCAAGCCAAAGTTTTATTGAGGGCTTACTATATGCCAGACACTGTGATGGCACTTGAGATCCGACAATAAGAAGAAACAATCCTATCCTCAGAGGAAGAAGTCAGTATGCTACACAGGATAACTCTAAGGCAGCATGTGATCCCTGCTATAATAGACTTGTGAAGTGGCAGTGAGCATCGGAGACCTGGGGGAGGCAGGAATTCATCAATGCTCCCAGGGAAGCAAGCTCTTGATTAGAGAGGGCCACCATGGGGTTTTGCCCACCTCCTGCCTCTGGACCTTCTGGCTCAGGATGAGGGGTGGGGGTAGAGTAATCTTGCTTCTGCCTCAGAAACTCCTTTTGCTTGCAGTGGCAATATTTCGGAAGGCCAGCAGATAGGAGTGTTACTCCATGGAAAAAGAAACTGTCCTCTTTCACTAAGATTGAGGACTTCTCTTTTTTCAGAAAAGAAAGTTAAAAATTTTCTCTCTTGAAGGTTGGAAAAGGTTTTTGAGAATATCAGGAGGTAAGAAGTTTAGATAGGATTAAATCATTTTTTAAAATTTTATGTTTATTTTTAATTGACAAATAATCACGTACATTAATGGGGTATAATAGGATGTTTTGATCGTGTATACATTGTAGAAAGATTCAATCAAGCTAATTAACATATCCATCACCTTACCAACTTATCATTTTTTCATGGTGAGAATGTTAAAAATCTATTCTTCTAGCAATTTTTAAATATACAATATGTTATTATTAACTGCAGTGACCATGCAGTGCAATAGATCACTAAAACTTATTCTTTCAGTATAACTGAGTCTTTGTACCCTATGATCAATATATTTCCTTTCTTCACCCCTCCCCTCACCTCCACCCCTACCCCCCATCCTCTGGTAACCACCTTTTTACTCTCTGTTTCTGTGAGAGTGACTTTTTCAGATTCCACATATAAGTGAGATCATACAGTATTGGTCTTTTTGTGCCTGGCTTATTTCACTCAGCACAGTATGGAGGTTCCACAAAAAACTGAAAATAGAACTACCATATGATCCAGCAATCCCACTACTGGGTGTATATACAAAGGAAGTGTAATCAGTATGTTGAAGAGATATTTGCACTCCCATGTTCATTTCCACATTATTCACAATAGTCAAGATATGAAAGCAACTTAAGTGTCCATCAACAATGAATGGATAAAAAAATGTGGTATATATATACAACTGAATACTATACAGCCTTTAAAAAGGAAGGAAATTCTGACATTCATGACAACATGGATGGAACTAATGTATTAAAGCATTTCAAAGTGCAAAATTTAGCAGAGTTTATCTGCTTTAAAAAATCTAGTCTCATTATAAGTAGTAATGGTAACTGAGATAGGACATTATTTCTTGTTCATTTATTCCTTGAAACCCTCATCCATTTATTGACTTTATCTTTCTCTCTTTAACTTCCTAATGATATAAAAGCTTGATGAAACAAGTTGTTTTTTTGAGAAGATAAACAAAATTGACAAGCCATTAGCTCGACTAACCAAGAAGAGAGAAGAGCCAAATAACAAATATCAGAAATGAAAAAGGAGACATGACAACTGATACCACAGAAATACAAAGAATCATTAGAGACTGCTATGAACAATTATATGCCAACAAATTTGTAAATATAGAGAAAATAGATAAATTTATGGACACCTACAACCTACCAACACTGAACCAAGAAGAAATAGCAAGTCTGAACAGACCAATAATGAGCAAAGAGATTGAATCAGTAATCAGCAGTCTCCCAGGACCAGACTGCTTCACTGCTGATTTCTATCAAGCTTTTAAAGAAGATTTAATCCCAACCCTTCTCAAACCATTCCAAAGAAATTAAAGCAGAGAGAATTCTCCCAAATTCATTCTATGAAGCCAGCAACAACCTAATACCAAAACTAGACAAAGAAACAACAAAAAAAGGAAAACCACAGGCCAATATCCCTAATGAACTTAGAGGCAAAAATTCTCAACAAAGTACTAGAAAATAGAATCCAACAGCACATCAAAAAAGATTATACACCATGATCAAGTGTGATTCATCCCAGGAATTCAAGGATGATTCAACAAATGCAAATCAATAAATGTGATACACCACATCAGCAAAATGAAGGACAAAAACCATATAATTATCTCAATAGATGCAGAAAAAGCTTTTGATAAAAGTCAACTCCCTTCATGATAAAACCTTTCAACAAAATAGGTATAGAAGGATAGTATCCCAACACAATAAAGGCCATATATGACAAACCCTCAGCTAACATCATCTTGAACAGGGAAAAGCTGCCTAGTCTTACCACTTCTATTTAACATAGTGCTGGAAGTTCTAGTCAGAGCAATTAGACAAAAGAAAGGAATAAAAGGCATCCAAATTGGAAAAGACAAAGTAAAATTGTCTTATTTGCAGATGCCATCAACTTATATATAGAAAAACCTAAAGACTCCACCAAAACACTCTTAGAACTGATAAATAAATTCAATTAATTGCAGGATATAATATCTATATACAAAAATCAGTAGCATATATATACACCAACAACAAACTAGCATAAAAAGAAATCAAGAAAGCAGTTTCATTTACAGTAGCAACCAAAAAAACAAAATACCTAGGAATAAATTTAACCAAGGAGGTAAAACTTCTCTACAATGAAAACTACAAATCACTGATGAAAGAAATTAAAGAGGACACAAATAAATGGAAAGACATTCCATGCTCAAGGACTGGTAGAACTAATGTTGTGAAAATGTCCATACAACCCAAAGCAATCTACAGATTCAATGCAATCCTTATCAAAATACCAGTAACATTCTTCACAGAAATAGAGAAAAAATCCTGATATAGTTTGCATGTGTTGTCCCCTCCAAAACTCATGTGGAAATTTGATCCCCAATGTGGCAGTTTTGGAAGTTGATTGAGTCATGGGGGCAGATCCCTTATGAATGGATTTATGCTCTCCCTGGGGGAGGGGGGATTAATGAGTGAGTTCTTGCTCTATTAGTTCCCACGAGTCTGTATTAGTCCGTTTCTGTTGCTTATAACAAAATACTTGGAACTGGGTAATTTATAAAGAAAATGAAATTTATTGCTTACAGTTTCTGAGGCCAGGAAGTCCAAAGTCCATCTAGAGGTGGCAATGGTGACCCAGGGGTCTCACACTGCAAGATGGTGGAAGCAGAGAGAGAGAGCAGAGAGAGCAGAGAGGAGGTGCCAGGGTCCTCTTATTGTCCTATAAACAATAAGCTCTCTTGGGAACTAATAGAGCAAAAACTCATTCATGTGGAAATTTGATCCCCAATGTGGCAGTGTTGGAAACTGATTAAGTCATGGGGGTGGATCCCTCATGAATGGATTAATGTTCTC
>NW_007727712.1:2275-23293 GCF_000696425.1 Galeopterus variegatus | reverse complement strand
GGGGGGAGTAATGAGTGAGTTCTTGCTCTATTAGTCCACATGAGAGCTTGTTGTTTAAAGGATCTTGGCACCTCCTCTCTCTCTCTCTTGCTTCCTCTCACCATGTGATCTGCTTGTACCCGTCGGCTGCCTGCCACTTTTCTGCCATGAGTAGAAACAGCCTGAGGCCCATGCCAGATGTAATTGTCCCAGAATCATAAGCTAAATAAACCTCTTTTCCTTATAAATTACCCAGTCTCAGGTATTTCTGTCATAGCAATACAAAACGGACTAATACAAACCCTAACACTCATATGGAACAACAAAGACTCTGAATAGCCAAAGCAAACCTTAGCAAAAAAATAAAGTAGGAGACATTATGTTACCTGACTTCAAATTATACTACAAAGCTATAGTAATCAAAATAGCATGGTACTAGCAAAAAACAGACACATGGACCAATGGAACAGAATAGAGAACCTAGAAATAAATCCACATATTCACAGCCAATTCATCTTTAACAAAGACACTGAAAACATACATGAGAGAAAGGACAGCCTCTTCAATAAATTGTGCTGGGAAAAATCGATATCCACATGTACAAGAAGGAAACTAGATCCCTATCTCTCACCATATACAAAAATCAACTCAAAATAGATTAAAGACTTAAATGTAAGACCTGAAATTATAAAACTTCTCAAAGAAAACACAGGAGAAATGCTCCAAGACATAGGAATGAGCAAACATTATATGAATAAGATCTCAAAAGGACAGGCAACAAAAGCAAGAATAAACAAAGGGATTTTATCAAACTAAAAAGCTTCTGCACAGTAAAGAAAACAATAAACAGAGTGAAGAGACAGCCTGCAGAATAGAGGAAAATATTTGCAAACTACACATCGGACAGGAGACTTCTATCCAGAATATGCAAGGAATTTAAACAGCTCAATAATTTTTAAAAAAATTAACTCAATTAAAAAATGGGCAAGGGAGCTAAATAGACATTTCTCAAAAGAAGACATACAAATGGCCAACGAGTATATGAAAAAATGCTCAATATCAGTAATCATCAGAGAAATGCAAATCAAAACCACATTGAGATATCATCTCACCCCAGTTAATCTGGCTATTATCAAAAAGACAGAGAATAACAAGTGCTGGTGAGGATGTGGAGAAAGGGGAACTCTTATACATTGTTGGTGGGACTGTAAATTAGTACAGCCATTATGAAAAACAGTATGGGGGTTTTTCAAACAACTACAGATAGAACTAACATACAATTCAGCAATCCCACTTCTGGGTATTTATCCAAAGGAATGGACATCATCATGTCAAAGGGATACTCATGTTTATCACAGCTCTATTCACAATAGCCAAGATAAGAAACCAACCTAAATGTCCATCAACATTGGATAAAGAAAATGTGATATATATACACAATGGATGTATTAGTCCATTTCTGTTGCTTATAACAAAATACACAGAACTGGGTATTTTGTAAGAAAATGAAATTTAGTGCATACAGTTTTGGAGGCTAGCAGGTCCAAAGTCCAGGGAACATATCTGGTGAGGGTCTTCTTTGGTGGAAGCTTTAAAGCAACCCAGGGGTTTTACATGGTAGAAAACAACAGAGCAGGGAGAGAGAGACTCTCACGTCCTCTCCTTTTAAAGCCCTCAGAACCACATCCCTGACCACCATTATTAATCTCTCCATTACAGCATGGTCCTACAATCTAATCACTTCTTCAAGGCCCCACCTTTCAATTACCATAATAGGATTTCCCACCCTCAACAGTTACAGTAGGAATTAAGCTTCTAATACACAGACTTTAGGGGACACAGTTCAATCAATTCACAGCGGAGGGATTTCCCACCCTCAACAGTTACAGTAGGAATTAAGCTTCTAATACACAGACTTTAGGGGACACAGTTCAATCAATTCACAGCGGAGGGATTTCCCACCCTCAACAGTTACAGTAGGAATTAAGCTTCTAATACACAGACTTTAGGGGACACAGTTCAATCAATTCACAGCGGAGGAATGCTACTCTGCCACAAAAAAAAAAAAAAAAAAAAAAAAAGAATTCTGCCATTTGCAGAAGAATGGATGAACTTGGAGTAAATTATGATAAGTGAAATAAACCAGGCACAGAAAAAGGAATGCCACATGTTCTCACTCATATGTGGGAGCTAAAATAAAAACGAAAAACAAATAAATAAGAATAGTAAGTTGAACTGTTAAAAGGAGATAGAAGGACCGTTGTTATTAGAAGCAGGAAGGGGAAGTGGGAAGGGAAGAAAGTGAGAAGCTGGTTAATGGATACAAAACTACAGCAAGATAAAAAATATAAGCTGTATTGGTGTACAGCCAACCCAATAATCTATAATTAACAATGACTTCATATGATCAAATGACTAGAAGAGAGGTGATCAAATGTTCACATCACAAAAAAAGATTGTCTTGCAATGATGAATATGCTAATTACCCTGATTAGATCATCACACTTTGTATATATGTATTGAAATATAATTTTCTACATTGTATACATGTATTGAAATATAATTCTCTACCTCATAAATGTATACAATCAATATATATTAATAAAAATTAATTAAAAGAAAAAGGAAATATGGTATATATACACAATGGAATACTATACAACCTTATAAAAGAGAAAGAAATTCTGACATTCACAACAACATGGATGGAACTGGAGGATTAAAGCATTTCAAAGAGCAAAAGTTAGCAGTTTATCTGCTTTAAAAAAACATCTATAGCTTCTTTATAAGTAGTAATAGTAGCTGAAATAGGACACTGCTTCTTTTTCATTTATCCCTTGAATCCCTCATCTACTTATTGACTTTATCTTTCTCTCTTTAACTTCCTTAGTTGTTCATAGTTTAGAATTGAAGTGTATTTTTCATTGTTTATTATATGAGCGGTCTTTAAAAAGTTTATGGAAGGATTTGTATTTTCTTTTAATTTAATTTTTCCACAAGCTTTTTTAAGTACCTTAGTATATACTGAACAGTTTTAGATTTTCTGCTCTTTTAAAAACAGAATATCATTACTAATTCCAAAATATTACTCAAACTTAGTTTTATTTTTGTAACTTATGTGACCTTTACTTAGAATTTTTCTGAACATTAATGGTCCTCAATAGATAAGTTTTCAGCCCCCTATAAGAAAACATTGATTTTTAAATTTTGATGAACACTGATAGTGATAGAGCATAACAAATTTTTAGCACAAGAGCAGCCATGTTAGAACTTAATGCTTAGGAAAAATTCAGCTTGAACAATGGACAATCACTGAAGCTTGTAGCAGTAATAAAGCAAGGTCATATATCAGTAACTTGCAGAACTAACAGTTTCTCTTTGAGGATGCAGATGTCCTGGGAAGGAGATAAAGTCAGAGCCAAGAAGTCTGACTCCAGACTTCACAGGACTGAACACAAAGAGACTAAAACATGCTGACCTGTACAGTCACCAACACCCATCCCTGCATCATTTTTAATATAGTTTTCCCTTTGTCCTTTATCTTATATAAATCCCTCTGAAAATGTGAGGCTTTGAGACAGTTTTAGCCTGGTTGTCTCCTCAGGCCTGCATAAAGCTTCCCACCTCGCACCAGAATTGGAGATTTACAAGTCATTTGTTTCTGAGCAGAGAGCAGCCAAACTTGGGCACCGGTAAAGATAGGGTGAGATTGGGACCTAGGAAACTACATCTTAAACACCCTCAACCACCACTGATCCAACCCCCCTTCCCTCCCACGGTGTCTCTGATGTAGGAGAACCAAGGACCACACTTTGAGAAGCACTGCGATATAACCTTACTGCAGCATATATCTAAATAAATTAAGGATCCATTGGGACCCATACACTGTATGTAGGTCCATGCTCTGATACCTTGGCAACACGCTAGGCAATGATGAGGTCCAACCAAGACTTAGAATGACCACATTGTAGTCTTGACTACTTTCTATTCACAGTGAACAGGCCTGGACAACCTTGTACCCCGAACCCTAAGAAATATTGTCTACTTTTCCTTTCCCCAGGACAAGTCCCCAGGAATCACAAAGACTCATTTCCTCACCGTCCAGTGAGTTTATTTTATTTTATCACTTTTCTCCAGAACCCCTCAAACAGGAGGTTCTCAATCCTGGTTATGTATCAGAATCACTTGGGAGAGCTCGCTAAAAATACAGATGGCCCCTGGTAGCTGGGGTGCCCCCCCCAAGTAAATACAGAATTACTAAAGGCGCAGGGGCAGTATTTCTAACAAGTTTTTCCATGTGATTCTGAGACACCCAGGATTAAGATCTACATCCTAAACCTTTAGTTTATAAGCCCTTCTCTCTTCCAACCAAAGATCACGTTTCCCCACAGCATGCCTCTAAGAGAAAGACTGCAGTATGTCTTGCACTCTTTTTAAACCCAGATGAGACTAATCGCTCAGTATTCCTGCCTTTTTCTGCTTGTGGGCAGTTGTGACAGTGATCCAAAAATGCATAGTACTTTTAGAAGCCCCCAAAGATCAATTCATCCCCTAAATACTTATTTGGTGCCTACCAGGTGTTGGGAAGAGAGTGATGAGCAAAACAGGTCAGACCCCTGACCTCATGGAGCTCACAGCCTAGTTGTAATAAAATAAATAAATAAGAAAATTTTAAATTATAAGTGCAATGAAGGAAATAAAATTGGGTGGGGTTGGGGGACTGCTTCTAATAGAGGCTTACAGATAGCCTCTGATGAAGAAAGGGTGGTGTGTTTGAGGAAATGTCAGAAATTTTGTGATACTGGAGTGAAGTGATAAAGGGAGTGGTACATGATGAATTTGCATGATGGTACATGAATATTAACTAAACTCAAGACTTTATTTCGATTTTACCAGTTTATTCATTAGTCTCTTTTCCTGTTCCAGGATCAAATCCAGGATACCACACTGCATTTAGTTACCATATCTCCCTAGTTTTTTCTTGTCTATGATAGTTTTCCCATCTTTCCTTGTTTTTTATGACCTCAACAGTTTTGAAGAGTTCCGGTAGAATATCCCCCAATTTGGGTTTGTCTAATGTTTTCCCATCATGATTAGACTCAGATTATGGGTTTTTTGGAAAGACTGCCACAGCAGTGATGTGCCCTTCTCATCGCATGGGGTACATGATAGATAGCCACATGCCATCACTGGTGGTGTTAACTTTCGTCACTTAGTTAAGGTAGTATCTGCCAGGTTTCTCTACTACAGAGTTACTATTTTTTCCTTTTTCATACTTTATCCTTTGGAAGCAAGGCACTGAGTCTAGCCTACCCTCAAGGAGGTGGGGCAGAGAAACTAAGCTCCATCTCTTATAAGGGAGAGTACCCACATACATTATCTGGAATTCTTTTCTAAGGAAGATTGCCCCTTCTTCCTCATTAATTAATTAATTTATTTATCATATCAGTGTACTCATGGATATTTATTGTATACTTTAGATTATAATCCAAATACTACATTATTTATTTTATTATTCAACTTGTTCCAGCTTTGGCTCTTGGGAGCTCTTTCAGGTTGGCTTCTATATTCCTTTGACATGCTTACCCCCCTTTTTTTGAGCACTTTCATACTCTCTGGCACTACAAGATGCTCCATGCTTATCTTGTATTTTCCCTTCCCTGGTCCTAAAATCAGCCATTTCTCCAAGGAGTCCTTGTTCCTTTGGTTGGAGCATGATATTAGAAACAAAGATTTCTGCACTGGCTGTTCTAATTGCTAGCAGAGTGTCATTGCTTCCAGGCCCTTTCAGCTCACATAGGTAGGAAATATATAATATATGGGTACCATCTGTAGAGCTAGGGCTTGGTCTGGTGCTCATAGACCCCTCGAGCCCATTCACAAACCCTTCATCCACAGGTCTATGAGCTAGGTAACTGGACAAAATGGTCCTTGGAGCCTTGGTTGAAGAAGGAATAGTCTTTATTCAGCACACAGACATCTAGGAGCTAGGCAGTATAAAGAGAAACTCAAACTCAACTGCTAGCAGCAAAGTCCACAGAAAAACTGAGCAGCTGCCAGCAGAGTAAACATGCTCTATTTTTAGATGCGAGCTCTGCCGGCCAGCTTCTGCTTCACAAACTGAAGAACACACAATAGCAACAACTAAAAAGATACATGGGTGCACATGCACACTAACTCCACCCACACACAACTTGTTTACAAAGAAATGTGCTGTAAGACCCCCAGCAAAACCTAAGCTGAGGGAGCCTGACTAAATTATCCTATTTTTACCATCCCATGTATATACCCATATTAGTAAATATTTCTATATTTATCCATTTGTGTCAATATCTACCTAAACTTGAGTTCATACTGATGTCTCTAACTCTGATACAGTGCAACAGCATTCATGAATCACTTTTTAAAGATCATTCCTAAAATATTTATGAATAAACAGCAACAAAAAGGGATAACTCTAGCTTCTCCAAGAATGGAGGCACTGAGACCAGTTGCTGTCATCTAGACAAGAGATGATATAGGCTTGAACTAGGCAAATGGAAAATGCAAAGGAAGGGAGCGAACTGATTCCAGACAGACTTTGAAGACAGAGCTGGCAGGATATCATGGTAGTTTGGATATAGAGTATGGGTAGGGGAGTGAGGGAAATAGGAGAATCAAGGTGACTCCTAGATTTAGGGTCTGGGAAACTATAATGCACGGTGATGCCATTTGCAGAGATGGGAAAGGCTGGGGAAGGAGCAGGTTTGGAGGGGAGGGTACAGAAATCAAAAATTCTCTTTTTATTTGGCTAAATTTGAGATGCTCTTTAGGTATCTTGAGTGGAGATGTCAAATAAGCAGGTATGCATAGGAGTGTGGGCTCAAGCAAGAGGTCTGGGCAGGAGATATAAATGTGGGTATCAGCATATGACTGGTAATTGAAGCCCGGGAGAAGGAGAGAGTGATGCCAGAGAGAAAAAGGACCAGCACTAAGTTCCAAGACACTTCAGCAATTAGAGGTTGAGCATAGGAGGAGCCAGCAAAGGCGACTGAGTGGAGTTCAAGCTTCTCCAGTGGAGTTCAAGATTCACGGTGTTTTTCATCTGGAACATGCATCACACATTTCCTCACTGTTTATGGTATTCCACTGACAAGCAGAGAAATTTCTATTTTTATGGCAATTTTGTTTTGTAACTGCTATGGGGAAGTAGGTGAAGATGATTCAACTTTTATGAAATCATCTCTTTGGAGATGAGAAGATGGACTTGTTATGTGGTCTCTTCTTCTGAAATAGAATGTTCTGCTTTGTTTTCATGAGGCTCCAATGGACAAAATTCCTGCCTCTGTCCTCATTTCCCTCACTGTGTCCCAGAACATCTTTCTCAAGAGACAGCTAGGAGTGGGCTAATTGTGGGGCATAGGGAGTGGGTGAGCATTAGAGTGCCTTCCATGCCTAGCTGAGAGGGACCTGTAGAACATCTGAAGATACACTGATGATGAAGGAATTCTCTTCCTTCATATCCAAAATTGAAAAACAAGTCTCAGACAAACATGCCAAATTCCCAAATGTTGCCCATTTCTGTAGTCCAGTCTACATTCCTACCACCTCTACACTAAGCCAGGCTTCTCTCAGTCCCCAAGGTAAAAGGGAATGTAGTGTATTAGCTTAAGACCATGGATCCTGAGCCAGACAGTCCTGGGCTTAAATTTTACCTGTACCACTTAGTAGCTTTGTAACCTTAGACAAGTTGTTTAACTTCATTGTGCCTTAGTTTTCTTACTTGCAAAATGGGGATAATAATTGGGTCATCTTCATAGAGTCATTGTGAGGATTAAATTAGATAATGTACATAAATACATATCATAAAGGGCTTAAAGCAGTATCTGGTTCATAGTGAATGCAGTGTGTTAACTATTATTACTGCAACTGACCAGCACGCCAGCTTGTCTACCTGCCTCCAATCCTGCTGTGTCCCTTCTTAACTGCATTCTACTGCTGAGAATTTTTTTTCTTTTCTTCCCATTCTTTTAACTGATTATTTTTTAATCAGCTACCATGAGCCAGGCATTGTCCCATATGCTGAGGATATGACACTGAACAAGATGCACAAGGTCCTTGATTTCCTGGAGCTACACTCAAGCAGGAGACAGACAAGAAACAACATAATTTCAAGTAGTAGTATACCTGCTTTTGTAGTGCTATGAAGAAGATACTGGAGCGAGATGTAATAGTGTGAGAGTCCTCCTGTGAGTGATCGGGAAAAGCTTTCTGAGGCAGCAAGTTTTCATCAGCCAGGCAGGGGTGTTCCATATAAAACGCACAGGCACAGCAACTGCAAAAACCCTGCAAGGGAAAGGGAACTTGTCATGTTGAAAGAACTGTCAGATCAGTGAGACTGGATTGTAATGGTCACAGGAGCATGTGGCAGAGGTTGTGAGTGCTCACCACTACCTGTGTTCTTCTCCTCTCGCTGGGCAGACAGCCAGACTGCATTTCCCAGCCTTCCTTGCCATTACCTGTGGACATATGACTGAGTTATGGCCAATGGAATATGAGCAGGGGTGAAATATGCCACTGCCAGGTCTGGTTTCTAAAACCCTACAACATGTGATATATTCATTCTCTCTCAA
This sequence comes from Galeopterus variegatus, assembly GCF_000696425.1. Taxonomy (NCBI): domain Eukaryota; kingdom Metazoa; phylum Chordata; class Mammalia; order Dermoptera; family Cynocephalidae; genus Galeopterus; species Galeopterus variegatus. The sequence goes on along the minus strand of NW_007727712.1, from coordinate 14,702 downwards.
TCTCTCTCTCTCTCTCTCTCTCTCTCTCTCTCTCTCTCTCTCTCTCTCTCTTCACCTACTTGTTAGCTACAAAAAAATCAACAGATGATTCCAAGCCCCTTGAAGATTTCAGAACCACAAGATTTGGTCCCTGAGCATGTGGAATGGAGCCAGCAATTGAGAATTTGGGGGTGATCATTTCAGCAGCTAGTATTATTTACCTTAGTACCAGGAACATGATACAAGATGAGGTCCAAGGGAAAGAAAGGGCCAATCCTTCCTAAAACAACCTTTTCACCATCTATCCTGTTCTCTGTAGTCCAGACACCCCAGCCCCAACTGTGAGGCCTATCTGGTCATTCTCACTCTACCTACCCACCATCATCTCCTGCTGACCTAGATCTTGGGCTGCAGTTAGGTGATCTTCTCATCATCATACGTCTTGCAACTTAGCCAATGCTACTAATCTCTCAGTGCCTGCCATCTCAAGCCACCCCATTCTCTGAATGCCATTAGGCTCCTCAGTTTTTCACTTCACTGCCCATCTATTGTTTCACACATGGTAGTTTCTTTGCTTTGCAGGCGTGGTGATGGGCTGGAGAAGCCAAGTCACTGCTTCTTCTGGATCCCTCACAATGCCTAACAAGATGTTCAGCATACAGAAGGCATTCAACAAATGCTTGATGGCCAACATTGAGCTCATTTGAGATGACTTCTCATCTGCTCCACTCATAGGTGCAGGTGGCTATTTTGAAAGCCAGTAAGCCAGGTTTCTGTGACTGTGAAGTTTGCATGGAGGAGCCAAAACAAATATTTCTACCATGGCATTGACTCCCTGATGGAAGGAGTAGCTTGTATTTACTTGGTAAACCCTGCCTGGAAGCTTCAAAATGGAGCATCTGCAATTACTGTGACAATTGAAGCCTCCGGCTCATTTGCAGCAATCCTCAGAAAACAAATATTGCAGAACCCCCACCTCTGAGACATCTTAAAAGATGGCTATCTTGACTCCCAGCTCTGCACCTGGTATAGTAACAGCTCTTTGTCACTTCTACCTTGTTTGAACTCCCATTTGCATCATTCCAAACTGGGCAACTTGAGTCCTGAACCTCTAGGCTAAGTTGGGAGTTTTTCTCCAACCCAGTTTGCTGTGAACTCAGTCTCTTATACTCAGAAGTCTTGGTTGTGGACCCTAATCAGACCTTAAACAGCAGAAGCATGGCTCAGGGAGAATCAGCCCCACCCTGATATTTTTCCATATAACTAAGTGATCATGAAAGCATCCAAAAAGATATCAGTTTACCTTGATTCGGCTTCCAAGGCAAATGGCCCTCGGCTGCATGAACAGAGAGCCTTTGGAGTTGGCATTCACTAAGGCAAGAGGAGGAGTGGGCTACAGAGACACGTCCCACTTGAATTTTCCTCTAACTCTGCCATTAACCTTCCTCTCAGAGGGGCAGCAGCAGTGGCTGGGGCTGCAACTCTAACTCAGCACATTTATCCCAAATAGTGCTGTCAATGTGGGGACCATGGGCTCTGGTAATCACAGATCGGGGTTGACTCTTCACTAAGAAGACATCCCTCACTCTGAAGTTTGGGCTGGAACCCAGAATGAAATTGTTTGCATCTCCCATTTGCCTTCCTTCCTTCCCCTTCCTCTCTATTCTTTTCACGTGTCAGCTTTCTAGGCTTGCTACCATTTGTATTTTCCCCAGCCCCTTCATCATTTTGTAACCACAACAACTAACCCCATGATGGAAGAGAGTTGGCACTTGTTAACTCTAATTCAGGTACTGTGCCAAGCCCTTTGCGATATATTATATATGTATACATATACATATGTGTATGTACATATATAAAATTTTTTTATTCTTTTACACTAACTCTATAAAGCAGTTGTTATCACTTTTATTTCCATTATGAGGTAACGAGGGTCAGCAAAAAAAAAAAAAAAAAAAAAAAAAAAAAAAAAAGCGTGGTCTGGAGTCATATGGTAAAGCTGGGATTTGGATCCAGATCTGGTTGGCTTTAAAGCTCTTGTTCTTTGCACAATTACTACATCATGTTCCCAAAGACATTGCACGCAAACAGCAATATTGTTGAAAGCTTCCCTGTTCCATGGCTTCCATCAGTATCAAAAGGAGAGGTTATTTCCAATGTACCTCTATGATCTTCTCCTGGGGAATGAAATAGCAAGTGCCTATTGAAAGCTACTTTTGCCAATGTTGGGCTAAGACCAAGGCTCAGCAAAATGATTCCAGAATATTACTGTGCAGAGTCAATTGAGACTTCTGTTGCCAGAGAAACAGAAGGTGTCCAAGAATAGAGTATTCAGAACAACATAGTGGACAAGTGTGCAGGCCAGGCTCTGGGATCAGGCTGCCTGTCTTCTCACCATCTGCACCACTCAGTAGCTATGGGAGGATGGGTAAGTTACTAAAGCCCAAATGCCCTCGTGTGTAAAGAAGATTATCTAACACCTGTTGAACCCGCACTAGGTGCCAGGCACCGTTCTAAGCACTTTACAAGTATTAACTCATCCACAATTCACATCCTTATAACACTTTATATATTATATTTTATATTATAATTTTTATAATTCCCATTTTATAGATGAGAAAACGGAGGCAGAAAACTAAGGTAAACTGCCCAGAGTTACACAGCTGGTTAATGGCACCATCAGGTTCAAAGGTGGTCAATCCTATTCGGGACCCTATGCTTCTCTCCATTTCGGTCCTTACGGGAACACTAGTAACACCCACATCAGAGGGTTGTTCTGAAGGTTGTGCTAGCTGCTGCATTTAAAATGCCTCACAGTGCCTGGCACAAATTAAGCTCTTAATAAATGTCAGCTATTATTATTATTAAGAAAAGCTAGAGTGTTTAATTTTTTTGCAATAAGTCACCTTGAACGGATTAGTTTGGACAAAAGGCAAGCCTGGGTACTGTGAAAAATTCAAGCCACACAAATTGCCTCAACCACTCTGATCATGATTTTGGACTTCCATTTGAGCCCAAGCACTTATTTTCATGCTCTTCTATAGGGTGTCAAAATGTTGTATTCCCATTTCATGAGCTTAGGATGGGGTTTCAGTGGAGAGATGCCAGCTTGTGCTCCAGGAAGAAGGAGTAGAAGGACATGGGACATTCTCATAGCACCTTGTATTTGGTCTTCAGAGCACTGTCACCTTTGTAATTAATTATTTGTGTAACTATATGTTTATTATCCTCTCTTCTCCCTACACCAGACTGTAAACCCCTTGAGGGTAAGATCCATGTGTGATTTTCCATCACTGTATCTCAAGCTTCTGGCACAGAACCCATGCATTCAATGAATGTAGAATGGATGAACGAATGATGCTGCTGTCCTAGGGCTATAGAGCAACTTGACTTGCACTTCCTCTCAGGATGAGGGGAATGCCCGAGAAGGTGCAATTCCTAGGTATAGCCAAAAGGTGGCAGAGCAACTCTGCAAACACTCACTTCTCACCCTCCAGAGGAGAAAATGACAGCCTGGAAGCTGGGTAGTCTGTCAGAAACTGGAAGATCCAGAATGATCTCTATAGCCCCCACATTGTTTCAGCACATCACACATGCTCAGAAATGTTTCTTGAAAAAGACGACTCTCTTTTCAGCAAGAATTTTTATTCATTTATCTTTCTTCAAAAAGAGCTGCCTTTCAACAAATATTTATTGAGTGCCTACTATGTAGGAACTGAGGCGACAATGATGAACAGGGAGACGTAGTTTCTGTCCTTTTCGAGCTTATGTCCAGGAGATGGGTAATGAGAAAAATAAGTACAAAATGCCATAGGGAGGGGCCCATGTCCGAGTCTGGAGAGTCAGGAGAGCTTTTTGGAAGTGTCATTAAAGCTAAGGAATAATTATATATTTACACACACACATGAGTCACCACTTTGAGTCACAGACACTTTCTTGGTTACATAAACTGTTCCAAGGCAGAGTGAATGTCAAGCATACAAAAGTTTAGGAAATTCCACTATTGGCCTTTTTCAAATTCACAAACTAGACAAAATATAACTATTTTTAACAGAAGATATTTGTTAAAAAGGAATTACAAATACAGGTCAAATCCCAAGATGCACACGGACTTCCCTGAATTCTCAGCTAGCGTTTCTCATATGTGTCTAGAACTTTTCATTTCCTGCAGTGTTAGCTTATTAGATTCTCACGACAGATCTGTGAGGTAGGAAAAGCAAACATCACTAGTCCCATCTTACAGGGTCTAGCATTTCACAGGGTGAAATGGAAGCTCAGAGAAGTCACATGATTTGCTCAAATCCTCACTGCACTGAGAGGAAGAGTTACCACCATAACTTGGTCCACTGACTCCAGTCTGATGGTCCATCTGCTATGCCGTACTGTCTATTTATTACAAGAACATGCCAGGGCAAACACAGAAAGTGGACACCTCTGTAGTTTCCTTACATTGGGGTGAGTCCTGCATTTGTGTTTCCTCTTGTTCTCTATGCTTTGAAGCAGTTTATATAAGAAAGAAATTATGCAAACTTTGCATCTGACAAGGGATTAATATCCAGAATATACTTACTTAACAGCAATAATAATAATAATAATCCAATCAAAAAATGGGCAAAGGAGTGAATAGACATTTCTCAAAAGAAGACATACAAATGGCCGACAGGTATATGAAAAAATGCTCAACATCATTAATCATAAGGGAAATGCAAATCAAAACCACATTGAGATATCATCTCACCCCAGTTAGACTGGCAATATCAAAAGACAGAGAATAGAAAGTTTCTGGTCAAGATGGCAGAATAGATGGTTCCCAGCATCACTCACTCTCACAAATCAACCAATTTACAACTATAAAAATGTAACATCAGCCAAGCTGGGGCTGCTGGAACTCAGAGGAAGAGGAAGAGAGACCTACAGAGTTCATGAAGGCTGGAGAAACCATGATGAGAGGAAGAAAAATATCTGCTCAGAGCATTTTGGGCCATGGCCGCTTTAAAGCTTGAGCTGCTGAGCGCATGGAGCAGGAGCCAGCAGAAGCTGCAGCTGTGCCCTTCGGATGGAGTTACTTGGAGGTGGCAGGGGAGAAGAGGGCCTTGGTGGCCCCCAGGACAGCAAGACCACTAATAGGGTTCCCGTGGACCCACGCAGGAGCGAGGAGCCAGAACAGCTGAAAAAAGGGGAGCCATTCAAAGGCCGGTGAGTCATCACAAGGAACTGGCGCAGGGCCCATCTTATGGGAAGTGTTTGGAGCATGGACAGTGGGAGAGATGGGCCCACCAGGAGAAGACTGGGACACAGCAAGGACAGCTGATCGGCTCCCCAATCAGTGCAGGACCACTCAGAAGAGACTGTTCAGGGATATAGAATTGAATGGGATGCAGTTTGATGATAAAACTCAGGCCCAGATCAGAGTTTCTACACAACCCAGGTGCACTGAGTCCCTGGAGAGCCAGAAGTACCTATAAGGTCAACCATTAAGGTATGAGCTGCACAAAAAGCCTTCCCTAGGCAAGCAACAGCAAAGCAGCAATTTAGCTCAACTGCACAGCTCAAGTACAAGTTCCCACAGGAAGTTCCCCCATTTTAGAAGTAAACAAAGGTCAAAAAATTAGTTCTGGTGCAGGCACACCACCAGCACCTTGGGGCCTGCCAGGGAACATGAGGCTGGAGCTGGGGACCAGACCAACTCCCACAACCACTCACACCACCAGCACCTCAGGGCCCACCTGGGAACACAAGGCCGGGAGCCGGGGACCAGACCACACTCCCATATCCAGGCATACTGCCAGCATCTTGCAGCCCACCTGGGGACCCAGGGCATAGAGCCGGGGACCAGACCCCCCTCCCAAAACCAGGCACACCGTGCCAGTGCTTTGGGACCCTCCCAGGGTCCTGAGGTATGGAGGTGGAGACCAGAAGCCCCTCCCACAACCAGGCACACCACCCGCGCAAAGGAGCATACCGAAAACATTACCTCCATGTGGGTGGCCCACCACAGCCACCATAATAACCATGGCTACCATAAAAGAGACTAGATGCCACAACCACCACGCAGATGGTCTGCCAGCCACTGGAGTGCATTGACACAGGAGAGTCATGAGTGGAGATAAAGAAAAGAGGACGTCTCTCTCCACAAAGCCCATTCCAGAGTGACAGAAGAAGCATCTGCTCTATGATAATATTGGGGGACCTGATCATACCTCTCAGCATTGGACAGATCATCTAGGCAACAAATCAACAGAGTAACCATTATTCTTTCAGAAGGAGAGAAGACATCTAGCATAATTAGAGGGGGGAGAGGGGAGGGGGTGAGATTGGACAAGGGGCATAAAGAATAATTATGATTTATAATAATATACATACTAGTAATATTGATTTGATCATATATATGCTAGTAATATTGATTTGATCAACATATCTCAATGTTGAACACCAAAAATATGTTTAATCAGTTTTGATTCAATAAAAATTTTTTAAAAAAGGACAGAGAATAACAAATGCTGGTGAGGATGCAGAGAAAGGGGAACTCTTCTACATTGTTGGTGGGACTGTAAATTCGTACATTCATTATGGAAAACAGTATGGAGGTTCCTCAAACAACTACAGATAGAACTACCATGTGATCCAGCAATCTTACTACTGGGTATATATATCCAAAGGAATGAAAATCATCATGTTGAAGGGATACCTGCCCTCCCATGTTTATCACAGCTCTATTTACAATGGCTAGGCTATGAAGCCAACCTAAATATCCATCAATGGATGACTGGATAAAGAAAATGCAGTATATATACACAATGGAATACTACTGAGACATAAAAAAAGAATGAAATTCTACCATTCACAGCAACATGGATGAGCCTGGAGGAAATTATGCTAAGCAAAACAGCCCCGGTGCAGAAAGAGAAATACCACATATCCTCGCTCATAAGTGGGAGCTAAGTCCATAAATAAATAAACAATAGAGAAAGAGAGAAAGAAACAACAATCACAATAATACATTGAACTTTTAGAAGGAGAGAAAAGGACTGTGGTTATTGGAGGTGGAAAAGGGAAGGGGAGGGGAGAGGTATGAGGGTTAACAAGAAATTGGTTAATGGATGCACAGAATGATTATGTATTGTAATGATGAATAAGCTAACTCTCCTGATCTGACCATCACCCATCATAGACAACTATTGAAAGTCAACTTATTACAACACATACATGTATAGTAAATTATCTTTAAAAAAAATAAATAATAAATAAAATTTTCCTATGAAAATAGATCTATTCATATTTTAAGGCCTTCCTGGAGTAAACTTTGGAGATATATTTCTCTAGAACATCATCCCTAGAACGTCAAATTTATAGACAAAAGGTGGTATACAGTAGTTTTTTTTTTATTGGTTATGAATATTGATGAGATACAAAGCTGCTTGTGACCCCTCGTGCCCAAGATATGAAGGACAGATCCATACTGGCAGCATGCCCATTATCACAAATTGTGATTGTACCCCAAGTCCCCCACCCAATTATCCCCAACCTCCTTCCCCCTCCTGCTTCCCCCCCCTCCACTTTGTATCCCAAAGTATGTTCTCTCCATCTACAAGTCCAATGCACCACTATGGTCTTTCTTTCCTTCCTTCTTTCTTTCTTAGCTCCTACTTATGAGTGAGTACATGTGGTATTTATCCCTCTGTGTTTTGCTTATTTCACTCAACATAAGTTTCTACAGGCTCATCCATGTTGTTGCAAATGGGAGTATTTCATTCTTTTTTATGGCAGAGTAGTATTCCATGGTGTATATATACCACATTTTCCTTACCCAATCATCCATCGATGAACATTTAGGTTGGTTCCATATCTTGGCTATTGTAAACAGAGCTGCAATAAACATGGGAGTGCAGGTATTCCTTTGACATGATGATTTCCATTCCTCTGGGTATATACCCAGAACTGAGATTGCTGAATCATATGGAAGATCTATCTGTAGTTGTTCAAGAAACCTCCATACTGTTTCCATAGTGGTTGTACTGTTACAGTCCCACCAACAGTGCAGGAGTGTTCCCTTCTCTCTATACCCTCACCAGCATTTGTTATTCACCATCTTTTTTATTATAGCCAGTCTAACTGGGGAGAAGTAGTATCTCCATGTGGTTTTAATTTGCATTTCCCTGATGACTAGTGATGTTGAACATTTTTTCATGTACCTGTTGGCCATTTGTATGTCTTCCTTTGAAAAATGTCTATTCAGCTCCTTTGCCCATTTTCTAATTGGGTTATTTGGTGTTTTTATTGTGTAATTGTTTGAGTTCCTTGTATATTATGAATATTAATCCCTTGTCGGATGCATAGTTAGCAAAAATTTTCTCCCACTCTGTATGTTGTCATTTCACTCTGCCGATTATTTCCTTTGCTGTGCAGAAGCTTTTGAGTTTGATATAGTCCCATTTGCTTATTTTCTCTTTTGCTGCTTGTGCTTTCAGGCTCATGTTCATAAAGCCAGTGCCCAGACCAAATTCCTGAAGTGTTTCACTTATATTTTCCCTCAGTAATTTTACAGTTTCAGGTCTTATACTTAAGTCTTTAATCCACTTTGAGTTGATTTTAGTATATGGTGAGAAGTGCATGTCTAATTTCACTCTTCTTCATATGGATATCCAAGTTCCTCAGTAACACTTATTGAAGAGGCAGTATTTTTCCCAATGTATGTTTCTGTTCCCTTTGTCAAATATCAGATGACTGTAAGCCTGAGGGGTGATTTCTGAGTTCTCAATTCGGCTCCACTGTTCTGAGTGTCTATTTATATGCCAGTATCATGCTGTTTGGGTTACTACATCTTTGTAGTATAAGTTCAAGTCAGGTAGTGTTATGCCTCTGGCTTTAGCTTTTTTGCTCAGTATTGCTTTGGCTATTTGGGGTCTTTTGTTGTTCCATATGAAAGTTAAGACTTCTTTTTTTTTCCATTTCTGTGAAGAATGTCATTGGAATTTTGATGGGGATTGCACTGAAACTGTAGATCACTTTAGGTAGTATAGACATTTTCACAGTGTTAATTCTTCCAGTCCAAGAGCATGGAATATCTTTCCATCTTTTTATGACTTCTGTAATTTCTTTCAGTAGCAGTTTGTAGATCTCATTGTAGTGATCTTTCACCTCCTTCGTTAAATTGATCCATAGGTATTTTTGTGTGTATGACAATTGTACATGGGCTTATTTTCTTTATTTTTTCCTTCTGTTAGTTCATTATTTGAGTATATAAATGCAACTGATTTCGGGGCATTTATTTTGTATCCTGGAACATTACTGAAGTTAATAACCAGCTCTGGGAGTTTTTTGATAGTCTTTAGGTTTTTCTATATATAGTCTCATGTCATCTGCAAATGAAACAGTCTGACTTTAACTTTTCCAATCTGGATTCCCTTTCTTTCTTTCTCTTGCCTGATTGCTCTGGCTAGTACCTTTATTTTCATAAGTTTCTCTGTTAAATAGAAATGATGAGAATGAGTATCCTTGTCTTGTTCCCGTTCTTAAGGGAAAAGCCCTCAGTTTTTCCCCATTTAGAATGATACTGGCGTTGGGCTTGTCATACATCGCTTTTATTGTGTTGAGAAACTTTACTTCTATACCTAATTTGTTGAGAGTCTTTATCTTGAATGGATGTTGAATTTGTAAAATGCTTCTACAGCACCTATTGAGATAATCATATGGTCTTTGTCCTTGAGTTTGTTGATGTGATGTATCACATTTATTGACTTTCATATGTTGAACAATCCTTGCATCCCTGGGGTGAATCTCACTTGATCATGGTGATAATATTTTTAATTTGTTGCTGCATTCTGATTGATTGCAAATATTTTGTTAGGATTTTTACATCTATGTTCATCAAGGATATTGGCCTGTAATTTTCTTTTTTTATTGTGTCTTTATCTGGTTTTGGTATCAGAGTTATGGTAGCCTCATAGAGTGAGTTTGGGAGACTAGCTTGATTCAATTGCTTGAAATATTTTGAGGATAATTGGTATTAACTCCTCTTTAAAAGTTTGATACAATTCAGCTGTAAAGCAATCTGGACCTGGACTTTTCTTTGCTGGAAGATTGCTGATTACCACTTCAATCTCATTGCTTATTATTGGTCTGTTCAGGTTTCCTAACTCTTCTTGGTTCAGTCTGGGTAGTTTGTATGTGTCTAGAAACTTATTCATATGTTCCAGATTTTCATATTTGTTTTCATACATTTGTTTATAATAGCTTCTAATGATTCTTCCTATTTCTGTGATATTGGTTGTAATGCCTCCCTTTTCATTTCTGATTTTTGTTATTTGGGTCTTCTCTCCTTCTTCTTCTTCTTCTTCTTCTTCTTCTTCTTCTTCTTCTTCTTCTTCTTCTTCTTCTTCTTCTTCTTCTTCTTCTTCTTCTTCTTCTTCTTCTTCTTCTTCTTCTTCTTCTTCTTCTTCTTCTTCTTCTTCTTCTTCTTCTTCTTCTTCTTCTTCTTCTTCTTCTTCTTCTTCTTCTTCTTCTTCTTCTTCTTCTTCTTCTTCTTCTTCTTCTTCTTCTTCTTCTTCTTCTTCTTCTTCTTCTTCTTCTTCTTCTTCTTCTTCTTCTTCTTCTTCTTCTTCTTCTTCTTCTTCTTCTTCTTCTTCTTCTTCTTCTTCTTCTTCTTCTTCTTCTTCTTCTTCTTCTTCTTCTTCTTCTTCTTCTTCTTCTTCTTCTTCTTCTTCTTCTTCTTCTTCTTCTCCTCCTTCTTCTTCTTCTTCTTCTTCTTCATTCTTATTCTTATTCTTATTCTTATTTTTTTTTTTTTTTGGTAACCTAGCTAATGGTTTGTCTATTTTATTTATCTTCTAAAAAACCAACTTTTGTTTCATTGATCTTTTCTATTGTTATTTGGTCTCTATTTCATTTAGTTCTGCTCTGATCTTAATTATTTCTTTCCATCTAGTGCTTTTAGGTTTGGATTCTTATTGTTTTTTAAATTCTTTTAGGCATAGTGTAGGTCATTTAAGTCTTTCCATTCTATTGATGTAAGCATTTATTGCAATAAATTTGCCTCTTAGTACTGCTTTGCATTATCCCACAGGTTTTGGTATGATGTATCTTTATTTTCATAAGTTTCTAGAAATTTTTTGATTTCCTGTTTAATTTCTTGTTGGACTCACAGGTCATTCAGGAGCCTATTGTTCAGTTTTCATGTATTTATACAGTTTCCAGAGTTTTGCTTATTATTAATTTCCAGTTCTAGTCCATTGTGGTCTGAAAAGATACTTTGGATGATTTCAATTTTTTAAAATTTGCTGAGACTAGATTTGTGACCTAATATGTGGTCTATCCTGGAGAATGTTCCATAAGCTGGTGAGAAGAAAGCATATTCTTTAGTTGTTGGGTGAAATGCTCTGTATATATCTGCCAAGTCCAGTTGGTCTAAGGTGTAGATTAAATCCTGTTTCTCTTTGTTGATTTGTTGCTTGGAAAATCAGTCCCATACTGAGAGAGGGGTGTTCAAATCATCCACTATTAACATATTAGAGCCTATTTCTTTTTTTAGGTCTAAGTGTTTGCTTTATATATCTGGGTGCTCCAGAATTGCGTGCATATATATTTATGATTGTTATGTCTTCTAGCTGGATAGATCCTTTTATCATTGTATACTGGCCTTCTTTGTCTCTTTTTATGTTTTTTGGTTTAATGTCTATTTTGTCTGATATAAGAATAGCTATTCCTCCTCAGTTTTGGTTTCCATTTGCCTGGTATATCTTTTTTTCCATCCCTTCACTTTTACTCTGAGTTTGTCTCTACAGATGAGGTGGGTCTCTTGGAGACAGCATATACTTGGGTCTAGCTTTTTAATCCAATCAGTCAGTCTGTGTCTTTTGAATAGAGATTTTAATCCATTCAAATATAGGGCAGTTATTGACAGGTATTGTTTAATTCCTGTCATTTAATTGCTTTTTGTTTAGGTGATTTAAGTCTTTGGATCATTACTTTACCTTTTATTTCTCTTCTTCAATGTTAGTTGGAAATTTAAGGTGGCATGATTTTGCTTTTTTCTCTTTCTCACTGGCATTTTTGTTTTAATGGTGGGTTTTGCTCTTTCTTGTGTATTTGTGATAGTGGTCATCATTATTCAGATTCCGGATGAATGACTCCCTTGAGAATTTCTTGCAGGGCTGGTCGTGTGGTGGTGAACTCCCACAACTTTTATTTGTCTGGGAAATACACTATTTCTCCCTCATTTCTGAAGGAGAGCCTTGCTGGGTAATGAATTCTTGGCTGGCAATTTTTTTCTTTTAGTATTTTGAATATATAATTCCACTTTCTTTTGGCCTGTAAGGTTTCAGTTGAGAAGTCTGTTGTTAGTCTAATGGGGGCTCCCCTATGGGTGGCTTGATGCTATTCTCTTGCTGCTTTTAAAATTCTGTCTTTGTCTTTGAGCCTTGCAAATTTAACTAAAATATGTCTTGGGGAG
>NW_007727712.1:0-1998 GCF_000696425.1 Galeopterus variegatus | reverse complement strand
ATTCCGGATGAATGACTCCCTTGAGAATTTCTTGCAGGGCTGGTCGTGTGGTGGTGAACTCCCACAACTTTTATTTGTCTGGGAAATACACTATTTCTCCCTCATTTCTGAAGGAGAGCCTTGCTGGGTAATGAATTCTTGGCTGGCAATTTTTTTCTTTTAGTATTTTGAATATATAATTCCACTTTCTTTTGGCCTGTAAGGTTTCAGTTGAGAAGTCTGTTGTTAGTCTAATGGGGGCTCCCCTATGGGTGGCTTGATGCTATTCTCTTGCTGCTTTTAAAATTCTGTCTTTGTCTTTGAGCTTTGCAAATTTGACTATAATGTGTCTTGGGGAGGATCTTTTTGGATTGAATCTGTTTGCGGACCTTTGAGCTTCCTGGATCTGAAGGTCTGTATCTCTCCCTATACCTGAGAAGTTTTCTGTTACTATTTCTTTGAATAGGTTTTTAATACCTTTTCCTTTCTGCTCCCCTTCTGGAATACCCACAATTCAGATGTTAGAGTGCTTGAGGTTGTCTGCTATCTCTCTTAGGTTTTCCTCATTATTTTTAATTCTTTTTTCCTAATTTTTTTTTTTTTTTGTCTGCCTGGGTTGTTTTGAAAGGACCATCTTTGAGATCTGAAATTCTTTCTTCTGCTTGCTCTAACCTGCTGCTCAAGCTCTCTGTTGTGTATTTTATTTCATTGAGTGAATTTTTCATTTCTAGGAGTTCTGCTACACTCTTTTAGAAGGTATTAATTTCTTTGTAAATTTCTTCCTTCATATTCTGGATATTTTTCTTGTTTCATTGTGTTCTCTAGTTGAGTCTTCTTTCATCTCTTTGTTTTCTTAACATTGTTGCTTGGAATTCTTTTTCAGACATTTCAAGGATTCCCTGTTCCATGGAGTCTGAAATTTGAGCATTAATGTATTCCTTCAGTGGTGTCATATTTTCTTGTTTATTTGTAGTTCTAGTATTTTTTCGTTGACATTTGGCCATTTGATAGAGGGTTTGCTTCTTCTGAAGATTGGCTATGAGGATAAAGATTTCTTCCTCTATTTGTAGGCTTTACTGGTGACTCTTCTTTTATCAGTGTAGTCAAGTGAACAGTAGGTTACCTATAGCATGGCCCTACTTGCTACTGTTGTGGTGAATTGTCCTTGTGTGACAGTAGGTGTGATAGTGGCTATATTACACCATCTTGGGTCCTGTTCCAGAATCTGTGGCCATAGAATAAGCCCCCAGCACCACTCGGGTCTTGGCTCACCTCAGGGCATACCATGGCTGCAGGCACATCCTTCTGGGTCCAAGGGGGAGGGGCCACTGGTGCCACATGGGTCTCAGCTCACCTTGGCAGGGCCTGCCATGGCTGCTGGAGCTTCTCTCCTGGTTAAGGGGCTACAGTAGTCTTTAAAAAATAATTTTGAAAGAATGAAATTCTTCCATTTGCAGCAACATGGATGAACTTAGAGAAATTTACATTAAGTGAAATAAGCCAGGCACAGAAAGAGAAATATCACCATTCATAAGTCATAAGTGGGTGTCTCTACTTGTTGCTTAGCCCTTCATGGATCTGTCACCCATCTTCCCCTGGGTGACGGAGCTGCAAAAGATTACTCAAAGCCCATCTCTTCTGGCAGTAGATTACTCAAAGCCCATCTCTTCTGGCAGTATTTGGGAAATTAACTGCAAATTGGGGTTCTCTTCCCATATTTATTCTCCAGTCCAGGAAGTTACAGGAAGAGAACACAGGTAGGGTTATAGTTTAACAATATAGGCTGGTAACATTTAGTAAAACAAGCAAAGTGACATTCCATAAGGCAATTTAAATGATCCACCAACAAAAGCTTGATCTTAGCAAATACTCTGTCTCCCTAAAGCAGCTTTCCAGTATCTTTCCAGTATCTTTTTTTATTTTTATTTTGTCAATGTACAATGTAGTTATTGTGTCCGATCACCAAAACCTCCCTCCCTCCTCCCTCTCCCCCTCCCACCCAGATGTGTCCCCTCCATT
>NW_007727711.1:379863-380284 GCF_000696425.1 Galeopterus variegatus | reverse complement strand
GGCTGACAAAGGGTGTGTCACTGAGCAGGTTACTGCTGTGGACAACTGGGCTCAATTCTACCAGGAGGCTTCTGCAGGATGGTGGTGAAGATACCTCAGAATTGCCCAACAAGGGAAGCTGGGGTACCGATCCATTGACTTCTGTCCTTCTCTGGTCAAGGGTTTCTACTAGAGGTATAAATCCCAGCACTTCTGGGCTTCTCTGCCTCTGGAATGAGCAAGGAAGTCCACAGGCAGAGAAAAAGAGAGGCAGGCCCTTAAGGTGGGAAGCCATTGGTTTGTATGGGAACTGTCCCTCAGTGCTGCATGCGAGCTCAGAAGTGCTGAAGAGATATGTGCAGGCATGATGGGGATGGTACTACTCGCAGCAGGCAGCCTTTACTCAGTGCTGACCAACGGCCAGCATGGTCCTAAGCACTCC
>NW_007727711.1:373970-378415 GCF_000696425.1 Galeopterus variegatus | reverse complement strand
TCTTTATTCTAACCTTCTACTTGATTGACAGGCTGGCTGGGAATGGAAATTTCTGATGGAAATTGTTCTCCCTCAGAAACATGGAGGCATGGCTCCTAAGTTTACACTACTCATGTGAACAGGTGTGAGGCCTTCTGATTCCCGATCAACTGAATGTCACCTCTTCTTTTTTCTCTGGAAGTTTTCAGTATCTTCTTTGCCTCCAATGTTTGAAATGTTGTAATAATGTACCTCCATGTGGATCTTTTTATGCATTTTGTTGGGATTGTGGTGGGCTCTTTTGTTCGAGAAATGTATGTCCTTTGTCCTAGGAAATTTTCTCGTACAATTTCTTAGGTAATTTTCACCCTTCCATTTACTCAGTTCTTTTTCTTTTTCCTGGAACTCCTATTACTAAAAGCTTGACTTCCTGATTTACTCCTTTAATGTTCTTATTTTTTTCCTCCTATTTTACAACTTTTGATCTCTTTATTCTATTCTCTGGAAGATTACTTCAACTTGTTCTAGATTAAGGCAGAATAATAATTAAACGAAATGTTTAGTCTTTGATTGAAAACTGGTTTGAAAAAAATAAACATTAAAGACATTATTTCAAAAAAAAATTGGACAAGTTTGAATATGAACCAAGTATTAGATGATATTAGAGAATTATTAGAGATATACTGGGGGGATGATATTAGGGAATTATTACTACTTTATGTGATGATGATATAATTATGTGTTAATTTGGCTAGACCACATTCCCCAGATATTTGGTCAGATGTTATTCTAGACATTTCTGTGAAGGTATTTTCTAGATGAGATTAGCATTTAAATCAGTAGACTTTGAGCAAAGCGGATTATCCTTTGTAATGTGGGTGGGCCTCATCCAAATGGTTGAAGGCCTTAACAGAAAAAAGACTGACCTTCCTGAGGAAGAAAGAATTATGCCAGCAGACTGCCTTCAGCCTCGAACTTCAGCATCAACTCTTCCCTGGGTTTCCAGGCTCTCACTACACCCGGCAGATTGCTTAAAATAAATATCTAACTCTCTCTCTCTCTGTCTCTCTCTCATACACACACACACACACACACAGACACACACACACACAGAGATTGCTTAAAATAAATATCTAACTCTCTCTCTCTCTGTCTCTCTCTCATACACACACACAGACACACACACAGACACACACACACACACACACACACAGACATACACACACACACCCTGTTGGTTCTGTTTCTCTGGAGAACCCTAACACAAAATAAAAAGAGCAGTCAGCGGAAAGTAGCAGCGTAAGGGGTTCACTAATCAAGCAGATGAGGTTTTTAAACCCCCAGGGTGGAGAAAGGGGCAGGCAGGAGACTAGGTAGTAGGCAGAAAGTGGACTTGAGACATCTGCTAACTGGAAGTTTCAAAGAGCTATGCTGTAGTCAGTGAAGGGAAGGATCAGAATAATAGTCTATTTATTGGCCTAGTGATATGGCTATCCTCAGTCCCGCATCATGAGGCCTAGTGATATGGCTATCCTCAGTCCTGCATCATGAAGAAAAAAGGTCTTCCTCTAAAAACGTATAATCACGAACCCATCCTCAAGTAGATTTGGGCTACAAATGTATTCCACCTGCCTGGTCTAAGAACTCTTAGCCTTAAAAATTAACATAAGAACACGGTCCATGATATTCCTGGGATACTACGGAAAAGTAAACAAAAATCTCTCTATAGATTCAACCCCCCAAATCAGGATATGTGGTTTTTCCATGTTTACTGCACCCCAACCTCTAGCTCATAATGCAAAAATTACTTTCAGAAAGTTGAATGAGAGGGAATCAGCAGACACAATCAATTGCACTGAACACCCAAGAACTTCAGATACAGAAATTATTGCATATTGACTGGAAACCAACCATAAAATAAGTATCTTTAAAATGATCAAATGCACTTTTTAAAAGGAACATGAAATGTGAGAAATAAAAAGGCTATTACAAACACTAGGCAGATTTAATTTAGAAAGACCTGAATAGAACTTCAAATGAAAAATAGAGATATTGAAATTAAAAACCTAATGAGTGGACTACTTCCAGAAATAGCAGAAGAATGAAGTGGTAAAGAAATATTCTCATAAATAACAATGATAAAAACAGGATAAAAAAACTTTTGTAAAGAACAACCATTTACAAACCCTAGAGAGAATCCAAAAGCAGAAAGAAGCATGAAGAGAATTTAATCTCAAAAACTGCCACAGGAAGGGGTAAGCATTTCAAGTTTATATCTTCCTGGCCTGCGGGTGATGCCCAACCCTCACAGCTATGGCTGTGAAAAACAGCAGTGGAAAACCACAGCCTTACCAGCCAACGGTGCCAGAGATCAGAGTTCGAGGCTGAAAAAGTACCTAGAAATCTACAGGAAAATACTGGCAGCAGAAAAGCCACAGATGGAGTATAAAACTCTGAGTATAAACTCTGCCCAAATCTCTGGCCAAAAGCTAAACTGTGCATATGTGGTAGGAGACCCTAAGAGACCTGGTAGAAAAGTGGACAGAAGGGCCAGCCCGTGGCTCACTTGGGAGAGGGTGGTGCTGATAACACCAAGGCTACGGGTTCGGATCCCTATATAGGGATGGCTGGTTTGCTCACTTGGGAGAGTGTGGTGCTGACAGCACCAAGTCAAGGGTTAAGATCCCCTTACTGGTCATCTTTAAAAAAAAAAAAAAAAAGTGAACAGAAACCAGAAAGAAATCTATTCTTGAACAACAGAGCTATGTAAATGTGCTGCCTTTTTTTTTTTTTTTTAAACTGGGTGAATTTCCCAACCACGGACAAGTCAAGTGGCAGAAAATTGAATCTTACAGGCTTGAAAAATCAGAGACAGAGCCCCCAAATCAGTCTAGCTCCAAATAGCTAGAAAATAGGGACAAGGAATCTCTAGAAGCAACAAAACCACAAAGAGAGAGACTTCCAGCTCTGTTTAAATCCTTGGCTAGACCACCAAATTATTCAGAAACAGGGAAAAACCCCAAAGAGCCAAGCAGAAAAAGCAGCAATGGGAAGCCACAAGAACAGAAATACCAGCTGCTTTGTATCACAAAAGTTTCAGTTGGAGCCCAGACAAACTAATTGCCTCTTAGAACAAAAAAAAAATCCTAATAATCCTCAGAAGAATACAACAGAATCTAGAGTTGCCATAATGTATTATCTGTAAGGCCCAATTTTCAACCAGAAGTTACTAGACATGCAAAGAAACATTTCAGTATGCTCTATACTCAGGGGAAAATGCAGCCAATAGAAACTCTGAGTGGCTCCAGATGTTGGATTTAGCAGACAAAATCTTTAAAGCAGTTATTATAAATATGTTCAAAGAATTAAGGGAAAATATGGTATCATATTGAATGAAGAGCCAGGAGCTCTCAGTAGAGAAATGAAAACTAAGAAAAAAGGAAATTCAAGGGCTGAAAAGTATAATAACTGAAATTTTACAAGTGCACTAGGTGAACTGAATATTGGGGATGGCAGAAGAATCAGTGAACAGGAAGACAGAGTAATAGCAATGCCAAACCTGAAGAAGAGAAAGAATAAAAACCGAAAAAAAATGAAGAGACCCTTAGAGACCTAAGGGAACAACATCCAAATGTTCAATATACATGTAATTAGAATTCCAGAGAAGAGGAGAGAGAGAGAAGGTAGCAGAAAAAAATATCTGAAGAAATAACTGCTAAAAACTTCCCAAAAGGGCACAGGTAAATTTTTAAGGGTGATAAAAATGTTCGGTATTTTGAGTGTGATGATGTTTCATGAGTGTATACTTTCATCAAAACTCATCCAATTGTACAAATTAAATGCTTTAATATACATTCAATTATATCTCTTTATTGAGATAAAGTGGTATCAACCACCAGTAAAAGTAGATGATGAAATATACTTTTCCCCTCCATTAAAAAATCCTATAAGTCCTCTGCTAATGGCCTGGCAAACTCTGTTGTGAAATGAAGCAAAGGCCAGATAAACTAGATCCTGTGAGATACTTATCAAAGACAACTTTCAGACCCAAGCAAACCCTGACACAACAACCTGAGAAAGCACACATGAACAGAGGCTGGGTCCGCTGACTGGCTGCAAACCGATATCATCAGTCCACTTTCCCCAAAAGCATGTTGTGACTCCCTTCTTCTTCCTCTCACGATACTGGGGAAACGAATGGATAAAAAATTGGTGGAATTTGGGCCGGCCCGGTGGCGCACTGCTACAGTGCACCGCTTGAGAGCGCGGCGGCGCTCCCACCGAGGGTTCGGATCCCACATACAGACCGGTTCCCGCTCACTGGCTGAGCGAGGGGCGGGCGCAGCACCGAGGGTTGCGATCCCGTTGCCGGTCCCGGTCCGGTACGGGCGCGACACTGAGGGTTGCAGTCCGTTGCCGGACACGAAAAAAGACAAAAAGGAAAATAAATAAATAAATAAATAAAT
>NW_007727711.1:357648-373119 GCF_000696425.1 Galeopterus variegatus | reverse complement strand
TGCAAATAGTATGTTTGTTTTGTTTTAAACAGACCTCCTTCCAATCAGGATACTCTTCCATTAAACGGAGGTAGCGGGCCGGCCCGGTGGCGCACTGCTACAGTGCACCGCTTGAGAGCGCGGCGGCGCTCCCACCGAGGGTTCGGATCCCACATACAGACCGGTTCCCGCTCACTGGCTGAGCGAGGGGCGGGCGCAGCACCGAGGGTTGCGATCCCGTTGCCGGTCCCGGTCCGGTACGGGCGCGACACTGAGGGTTGCAGTCCGTTGCCGGACACGAAAAAAGACAAAAAGGAAAAAAAAAAAATTGGTGGAATTCATCAAATCCTTTAAGAATACTAAATACGAAGAAGAATTACTAGATTCAGACAAAATAACAGATTCTTAGAAACTGGAATCTCCCCTCCCCTGCCAGCTTAAATTTAAAAGTAGGGGTGGCAAAAGAATTGAAAGCAGGGACTCGAATAAATATTTGCTTGCCAATGTGCATAGCAGCATTATTTATAACAACCAAAAGGTGGAAACAATCCAAGTGTCCATCAACAGGTAAATGGACAAACAAAATGTGAAAACATACAATGGAATATTATTTGGCCATAAAAAGAATGATGCGTTGACACATGCTACAACATGGATGGACCTTGAAAACATTAAATTAAGACACAAAAGGACAAGTATTGTATGATTTCATTCATAAGAGGTTTCTAGAATAGGCAAATTCACAGAGACAGAAAGTAGATTAGAGGTTACCAGGGGCTAGAGAGAAAGAAGAGTTGTTGCTTAATGGTTACAGAGTTTCTATTTGGGGTGATGAAAAAGTTTTGGAAACCGATAGTTGCACAACAGTGTGAATGTAATCAATACCACAGAACTGTACCCTTAAAAATGGTTAAAGGGGCAAATTTTATTTTGTATATTTTTTACTGTAGTTTTTAATTTTATTTTATTTTATTTTTTTGTCCTTTTTGTGACCAGCCACACTGCACTCAGCCAGTGAGCGCATCGCACCGGCCATCCCTATATAGGATCCGAACCTGCGGCGGGAGCGCTTCTGTGCTCCCAGCGCCACACTCTCCCGAGTGCACCATGGGCTCAGCCCTACTGTAATTTTTTAAAATGAGGGACTCAACTCACTGGAAACAACCCAAATGTCCTTCAATGGGTTATTGAATGACTCAACTGTGGTTCATATATGGAAATAAAACGGAACAAACTATTGGTAGCACCACTTGGATTAATCACAAGGGCATTATGCTGAGTGAAAGAAGCCAGTCTCGAAAAGGTGACATACTGTTTGATTCCATTTATATAACATTCTTAAAAAGACAAAACTATAGGGACAGAGAACAGATCAGTAGTTGTCAGGTGGGGGTGGGGGGAGGAGTATGCTTATAAAGAGACAGCACAAGGGGGTTTCTGCGGGTGGGTAAAGAAGCTGTTCTGAACCCTGATCATGGTGATGTCTGCTTGAACCTATACAGATGTTCACATTCACAGAACTATTTGACAAAATTTTAAAAAATCAAGTTTTTTTTTTTTTTTTAAAAAGTGTGTAGAAGGAAAAATGGCACTAATTGCTGCCACTGAGTCTTGTCATTGCTGATAACTGTCTCCTCTCCCAAACCCTCTGATTTCTCATGAATTTCTTTATCTCTTAAAATTGTCCAGAGACCATAGTCTGGAAAACATGTCTTATGAAATCTAATGAAGGGTCCATACCTCTATTGCTAGAAGGGATTATTTTGCCTGCACCTCATCTGTCCACATAGTCACACTGTTTGTCTTTCTAACCATGCTTTTTCTGGACAGAACCTTTTTCTCTTGGGAAAAAGAAATGTGGCTGTGTCCCAGTGATAATGTCCACAGCATCCTGTAAAACGTTAGAACACGCATCTATCATAATGCGACGAGGTCCGCTCAGAGTCCTTCCTCTGAGGCACAACCTCAGCAAAATGTGTGTTCTCTCAGTGTGAGTCTCCTAGCATGTTTAATAATGATAACGATAGCCCCTGAAAACCTTCTGGTTTCATGGCTACGACTCCCTGGAAGGAGCCAGTCCCACAAGATCCCAGATAGGCTCTACTGAACAAGCATACAAAAAGCTGTGGGGGACTCTCGATCCAAACCAATGGTCTGCAAGAGGAAAAACAGTAACAGAAAGCTCCCAGCTATCTCATGTGTCTGTGGTAATTCATGTTACACTGGCAGGTCTGGCCTTTGGAAGCCTCTGGAAGCCCCCTGGGACATTATTTATGGCAGCTACAGGCCCTGGATGGGAGCTGGAGAATCTTGGGAGAAAGCAGAGCTTGACTGCCCTGCTTTATCTCACCATGTGCTTCCTCGCCTCTCCTTGCTGGGCAGGGCTGTCACCCAGAGAAAGAGTATTTTACAAGCAAGCCATTCATCAGGACTCCTAATTAAAAAGTTGGAAAGTGTAACACCGGAGCTGGTTTTACCATCTCCCAACACCTCATTAGCCTCATCACTGGTCTTCTGTTGAGGGCAGGAGGCTCAGCAATTACTACGAAGGATCTATCCTTAATGCTCCAGCAGAAAAAGAAACAGCAACACTTTGCCTAAAAAGCAAACCCCCCATACGACCGCAAGAGTTGTGCCAGATCACAAACCAAACAGGAAGGACATGACAAGGAGAGGAAGATCTACTTAGACTTTACTAAATATAGCAATCTTCACCTTTACCCAGAGGAAAACAGAGCAGCAATAATAAGTAACCCATTTTTCATAGGCCTTTCTAGTAGAGGGAAAGATGTTTTCCCAGCTTCTCTCTGAAGAAGACAGCTAAGAATAAATAGCTAGGGATCTGAACCATACTGTGAAGCAAAAGTTGCACTTTTTGTGAATTTTAAACTGAGCCCAAGTACTCCTTTTTTTACTCAGCTGCAAAACTAAACTTATGTTTTAAATACATAAATAGACCTTAGGGATACAGTTCAAACTGAAACCTTGTCCATTTATTTTCCAGAACTGGTGAACTGAAAAACATTCACCCACTCAAACCAATATTTCTAGTTTATTGAGTCTGTCTCTAGTATGGAAATGGGAGGAAGAAACTAGGCTATATTGGAGCAAGGCATCCAACTCCACTTCACTCCTACTGAGAATGTGGTGAAACTGGAAGAAGGAGGTAGTCCCAAACGGTCTCCTGAAGCCCACAAGAACCAGAATCCCCTCCTTTGTTGGTCCCCGACATGGAGAAAGTTACAAATTCTATTTTTTCAATCAAAATAAAAATCAAGAAGCCAAAAGATAGATTGCAACTCCTGGCTATTTTCTTTGGTTTAGAACAAATTACAAGGGCTGTGACATTGCTGCTCAGTCATCTGGATTTGTTCCAAAAGTATCTAATAGATACCTTTGCTATCAGAACAGAATGGAAGGGATGCTGAACATGGCAGACACAACAAGGCCATATATTTTATCTCAGCTAGTGAGGACTTAATGGTGCATGTGGAAAGATCACTATACAAGCAAGAACACTAACTTATCCTGGAAATACTGACATTCTAGACAAAAAATGCTGAAAATCAGTGATTTGTGGAACAGGCAAAAGGCATGTGTGTGAACCAGAGGCTTCTCCTCAGAGAGTAAAAGAGCAACATGGGCCAGGCCCACAGCCCCCACCATCTTTTACAATTTTTTTTGGTTGGCTTTTCCTCCTCCTCTTTTGTGTAAGGGTCTGTTCTTGGCCCCTTCTGCTTTCCTTGGGTAGCTGTAGCTGCTGTCACATTTTCAAGGAGACCCTGTTACCCAATGACTCCCAACCTGTGTCTGTAGCTTTTCTGGGACCGGCGGATCAGTATGTTCAACTATCCACTGGACACTGGGGTGGTAAACACCCTGAAAGTCATCTGCTTTCCCTTCCTCAATCCCAAATCTGTTCTTCTTTCTGTATTCACTCATGAAAACTTTGAGCTCCAAGGCAGAAATTACTCCAAAATAATTCCTGTGATGCTTTCTCACTCTCAAAATGAACAGATTCCCAGCAAGGAGGCCAGAGGGTAACAATGTCATGCTGTTCTTCTTTCTGTATTCACTCATGAAAACTTTGAGCTCCAAGGCAGAAATTACTCCAAAGTAATTCCTGTGATGCTTTCTCACTCTCAAAATGAACAGATTCCCAGCAAGGAGGCCAGAGGGTAACAATGTCATATAAATGTGGCCTGCTCATGCCTGAGGCCAGGTGGAGAGGGGTGGGGCAGTGAGGTTGGTGGTAGGGGTGATGGGGAACAGTTTCCAGAAGACAGGAAGTGATTCTCTGAAAGTTGGGGAGGCTGGACAAGCAATCCATTATGGACTCCAAGAGCTTTCACTATTTATGCTCACAATAATTGTTTGTAAGACCTACGTTATTGCTTACAAGATAAGGAAAGTTACAAAACATGTATGGAGTTTGCTTAAGTCTTGAGGCTATCCAGGACTTCTATAGTTTCCTTTAGCAAAGTCACTATACAGTTAAATCAACTGAAAATCTTCTAAAGAATGAGAGAACAATCTTCTAGAAGGAATGAATGTTCAGCAGTCTCTGATTCTTGTCCTGAATTTCTTCTCCCTTCACTGAGGCTCTTCAGCTGTGCCTGACCACTGCCTCTAGTTGAATGAGGCACAAACAAAATTCCCCTTCTCTGTTTCCACTTAGAACGTGTCAGACCAGCTGGCAACTTTACAGAGAACATAATAAAACAAACAAACATAAAGAACACCTATTTCCTCACCTACAGTCTGAGGACTTGAAATCTAGACATAACCTAATCACCGATCTCTTTAACTTTCTTTTTATAAATGAAGAAACTAAGGTCCAAAGCGAGTAAGTAAAGAGCCCAAGGTCACAAAAACTATTTTGTGGCAGAGGCGGAACCCAAAGCTGGTGACTTCACTGCTCGTCTTGTGTCCTTTTCACCCTCTTGAGCTCCAACTCTTTTTTTTTTTTTAAATAAAGTAAATCACCAAGTTGTTTTCTCATAGTGGTGAAAGAATGCGTTGCGCTCCAACTCTTAAAAGCAAGGTCTTGACTGCTTCCCTCCATCCTAAGGGTCACTCCTCTTTGGCTCGACTATATG
Organism: Galeopterus variegatus; assembly: GCF_000696425.1. Lineage (NCBI taxonomy): Eukaryota > Metazoa > Chordata > Mammalia > Dermoptera > Cynocephalidae > Galeopterus > Galeopterus variegatus. The sequence goes on along the minus strand of NW_007727711.1, from coordinate 368,041 downwards.
GCCTCCCAGCACCATCTTGATTCCTTGGCTTCTGGGAATCGGTTTATCCAAATATCTTACTGTATTCAAGGTAGAACTCCAATTCCTTTAACAAACCAAACCCTTTTTTCTTGTAGACTTTCCACTAAGTTCTGGTTTCCATCTAAGCAACATGCCTTGTTTACAATGAAGTTATCTATTAATGCGAACTGACATCTCTGAGTCTCTGTGAAAGGCCATGGCTCAGGTAACTTCTTCCAGCGCCCTTGGGAGTCTATGGAGCATCTCCCAAACAACATAGACAAGTGGGCTCTCAAAATGTTATATATTATACTCGATATATACAAATGCCTTGATCATACGCTAACGATTATAACTGTATTGTGTATAACTATTATAGCTACATATAACTCACTCACACAATAAGAACTAGAGCATATCTATTAATGATGTTTGTTCTTACTGTAATATTAAGCCAAATACACAAACAAAAAAAAGCACTTGATCATGAGAGTTTACACAGCATTATGCAGTAGACTGAGTTCTGGGCTAGAAATCATCATAATGTGTTCTTGGTCCTGATTTTACTACCCAGAACACTGAGAGCCTTATCTGAATGCCAATTCAGGATAGCTGGGGAGTCATCCTAAAACAGCAGGAATTGTAGTTGCTCGAGGCCCCCAAAACCTCATACAATGTGGTTTTCAAACATCTTTGGCTATCTCTGAAGGACGGAGATGAGAGACAGTTGCCACATTTGTAAAACATAAATGGTTGAGGGGAACATTGTATGATGTATAAAACTCCTTTTCTAGAATTTTATATACGAATCCAAATTTTCTTTGGCTTGCTTTAAAGAGTGTGTTTAAGGGAGAAAACTAACTTTTTTCCTGAATTTTGACTTCTAGGTACTTACCAGGGATCATTAAAGTGTCTCCTTTCCCCATTCCATTCTCAGGCAAGGCCCGGTTTGTTTTTTGAAGGACTGACCACTCTACCCCTCTCATCACCCACTCTTCCCCTTCCCTCTCCCTTAAACTGCATTTTTAGTTTAGGGGGATTATGCTGGATCATCCAGAAGGAAGGATGGAGGCCAATGGTTCGCACCAAAGAAGCAGAAGCAGCCAGACCCAAGAGAGTGGCTGAAATTCTTTGGAAGGTCAGGGTCTTGGAGTTTCTGTGTATACTGTTTGAATATCTGTACCCTATTGGCATGCCATACACCAAATGGCAATGGAGAATAGCTGCTAAGCACAAAACCTGAAAAGTAGTGCCAAGGGCTCTGCACCCTCCCTCGACCTATAAAAAAGCTCTTTGAAGCACATCTCTGGGTCTCCTAGGGCAGTAGTGCCTAACAGATGGCCAAGAAAAACCACCTGGAAATAGCAATAAATACCCAGAATATTTCCCACCTCAATTTATATGGCCAGTATTACTCTGATATGAAAACCAGACAAAGACATTATAAGAAAACTATAGACCAATATCCTTCATGAACATAGATGCAAAAATCCTTAACAAAATATTAGCAAGTTTATTCTAGCAACACAGAAAAAGGATAATGTGGTATCTTCACATAATAGAAAACTACTCAGCAACAAAGAGGAATGAATTACTGAGATTTGTAACAGCATGGATGAAATTCAAAAACATTATCCTGGGTAAAAGAAACCAGACAAAAAAGTATTTGTGTGTGTATACATATGTGTGTGTGTGTGTGTGTTGTGTGTGTGTACATATATATACACACACACACAGATATATCTGATTCCATTTATATGAAATTCTAGAAAAGACGAATCAAATGTATAGTGGCAGAAAGCAGATCAGTGGTTGCCAGAAGGTGGAGGTAGGAAGGAATGAGGGGTGAGGATTGACTGGGATGGGGCCCATGAAAACTTTTTGGGGCAATGGAAATGTCACATATTGTGATTGTGGTGGTGGTTACACAGATGGATAACTTTTTCAAAACTTATCAAAATGGAACTTAAAATGGGTGTATTCTATTGCATGTAAATTACAGTTCAATAAAACTGATGTTTTTAAAATCTGAAACCCAGCTTATCTAATGGGAGCCCTAATGTTTAAAAGGCCACAATATTCGATGGAGTTGGCTAAAAGAGTTCTCATTACCCAGATGAAAACTCACTTTCAACACCAAGGATTCTCTGGAAATGGTCGCAGAGGAATCTTGGGAAAGGTGGGAAGAGTGGGAACAGTGGTGTAGTGGATTGAATTATGTCCTCCCAAAACTCCCAGAAGCTTGAATTGTGTCCTCCAAGTTTCACGTATTAGAAACTTAGCCCCCACTGTGACTGTTAAGAAGATGGGAGATCCTATTATGGTAACTGAGAGGTGGAGCCTTGGAGAGGTGATTGGATTGTAGGACCCTGCAATAGTGAATGGATTAAAAATGGTGGTCATGGGCACGATTCTGAGGGCTTTAAAAGGAGAGGAGAATCTGCCTTTTGCCCTCTCTCTGCTCTCTCTGCTTCCATCATCTTGCAATGTGAGACCCTTGGGTCGCTGTTGCCACCACCAGATGGACATTGGACTTCCCAGCCTCAGAAACTATAAACAATAAATGTTGTTTTTCTTTATAAATCACCCAGTTTCAAGTATTTTGTTATAAGCAACAAAAACGAACTAATACAAGAGGGAACAGCATAAAATAATTAACCCAAACCATGAGAACCCTTAAATACCTAATAACTAACCAGAGGAATCATTGCATCAAAAATCCATGAGCTTGATGTCCCTTGATGGTCCCTGAGAGTTCCCACCTCAATATATATGGCCAGTATTCAAGGTTTACAAGGGCTAGGTCCCTTCTTCAAGTTCTAATAGGCTTTTTTTTTTTTTCTTGCTAAGGCTTTTGCATGAGAAGCCTCTAGGAGCTAAGTGCAGCTCCTAGAAGACAGCCAGCAAGAAAATGGGGACCTCAGTCCTGCATCCACAAACAACTGAATTCTGCCAACAAGCTGAATTAGCTTGGAAGCAGATTCCTCCCGAGTCTCCAGAAAGGAACTCAGCCTTGCCAACACCTTGATTTTGGTCTGTGAGCCCCAGAACAGGGAAGCCAGCTGTAGATCAGATTTCTGCTCTACAGAATCCTCAGTTTCTACCACAAAAATTCCATATTTGCTGCAGTGAAAAAACAATTGATGTTGTTGGCATTTTCTTCACTTTTCAAACTCACTTGACATGGACTTGTCATTTGAAGAGGTACAAGAGCATTTATATAAGGTTGGCTCAATAGATTAGGTTTTAAAATAATAATAATATTGCTTTGTTGTTGTAATTGCATTCAGTGTTTAGAATTGCAAACCAGAGGCTCCAAAGAGTTAATGTGCCTCCTTAAATGTTTAGCTTCTTACCAGGTAGTGCGTTAGGTACTGAGAAAGCAGTGTAGACTACTGTAAAATTTGAGCTGTGAATCATTATCACTGCATGAAAACATTCCTAGGCCTCTCAATGTAAGTTTGTTCTAATATACTACTACCTGAGAAGGGAGAGGCCAGACACCATGATTTTAGAAAGAGGCTGCCCATCAAAACAGTGCAAAGTAGACAAGTTTTCATTTATTTTCTTTGGAACATTCCTGTTGGCAGCTGCACCCATTTGGTTAATGGAATATTTGTGACTCATTAAACAGGCTCATTTAAGGAAAGGAGCCATGGGAGTGGGGTGGGCTATGGGGCCACCCCTACTCTCCCTTGGCACATACTACAGAAGTGGTGCCTTTCCAATGACTCTCAAAGATAGTATGTTGACATGATGATGGTTGGAGTCACGATGAAAGATGTTAGAGAAAGCAGCCTGGAAGCAAGACTGTGAGTCTCAAGGGCAGGAAGATAGTGGGTGGGCCTCTTCCGTGCTTGACTGGAACCCTGGGGTGGGGGATGTGAGGAACAGTCAGTGTCACTCCCACCTTCAGGCTGAACACATTTACACGAGGACCTGGCATTACCCCTGCACACCTCGCCTGTCCTGAGACTATTTATTCCAAGGGTAATCACAAGTGGGTGGGCCTCTTCCGTGCTTGACTGGAACCCTGGGGTGGGGGATGTGAGGAACAGTCAATGTCACCCCCACCTTCAGGCTGAACACATTTACACGAGGGCCTGGCATTACCCCTGCACACCTCGCCTGTCCTGAGACTATTTATTCCAAGGGTAATCACAGCTCATGTCCCAGGATCTTGGGCTATATGATTTCACAAGAAGACTCTCAATCTGTGTCCCTCACCTCTGAAATGAGAACTAGACAATTCTTCATGTTATTCTCAAGAATAACTTCACGCGGGAGTTAAATTCTTCCACAGAAGTATGAATTTTAACAAAGCTGTTTGTAGGAACTTTTGGTTCCAGGCAGGCCAAATTCCGTTACAATAAATATGATTGAGACCAAAAGAACAATTCTTCATGTTATTCTCAAGAATAACTTCACGCGGGAGTTAAATTCTTCCACAGAAGTATGAATTTTAACAAAGCTGTTTGTAGGAACTTTTGGTTCCAGGCAGGCCAAATTCCGTTACAATAAATATGATTGAGACCAAAAGAAAAAAAAAAATTCCCAAACTCCTCCCAGGGCCCGCTTATTTCTAGCAATATTTCATACTATGTAACTCTGGTACGAACAGAGTCTGATAATCCCTTAGTTTTTTCATATTGAAGCTGGCGTATTAATACATTGGGGAAAAAAAAAATCTTTAGTCACACAGTGACTTTCCCTACAAATTATTCCCATCAAGGACTGACAATTGTGCAGCATTTTCAGAATTTTAAAATCAAGACCTGCTTCTTTTTAAAATACCATAATCAGGGCTGGCCAGTTGGCTCAGTTGGTTAGAGCTCAGCCTTGTAATGCCAAGGTCAAGGGTTCAGTTCCTGGTACTGGCCAGACACCAACCCCCCTTGCTCCCCCCTTGCAAAAGATAAAATAATGTAATCATAATTTGTTATTCACAGGTCATCTCTCTACTCCTCTGACTCTAAGCTTCCCACCCTCCCTGCCCCATGCCCTCTATCTTGATACCTACTCCACCCCAAAGTGGCAGAGCTTAAAAACTCTGCTGGTACAGTCAATCCTGAAGACTGTGACAGAACCCTGAGGACGACGACAATTCAGGCACAACCCCCCACCCATACACACATACATTTGTACAAGGAACAGTTTTAGATTTTTCAGTTCTACAATGTCCAAGATTCTTCCCAAGACTTCACATAAATGGGCAATAAAATTAATTTCTCAATTTGAAGTAGAAAGTATAAAGTTAACCAAAATGTGATAAGGAAGGAGTTGGGTTTTCCAAAGGTAATGAGCTTCCAAAAATACGAACATGAACAAGTCTGCTCAAGAGAAAGCAAACTTTCTTTATTTCTTCCTATATATGAGTTTCACCCCACAATATTATAAACAGAAAAGACTAGGCATCCATGGGAAGGGAGGAAAAACTTTATAGGCTTTGCCATTTCCCTGTTTTGTTTATTTTACCCCAGAAAGAAGGGCATGAAGTCACATAAACTCCTGCACTTTAGGGGCCAAAACTTTTTTTTCAAATTGCACTTTATGTTAAATAAACAAACGTTCTGAAGTACTGCCATTTATTGGAGAAGAATGTAAATCTGGACTTAATAGGCCTCAGATGTCCTTGGTGGCTGTCTAAACTTGACCATGAATGGAAAAGTCCCAAACACCAGAGGGTATTAGTGTGCACGGCTGTGGATCTGCTTAACTAGAGACTTACTCCTTCGTTTAGAAATTAATTCTTTTCTCTGGACACTTGGAACTTGAAGGGGTAACTGTAGGGCTATCCAGCAGCGGCCCAGGGGGAGTGTTCAGGATGAAGGTTAATGGGGAGAGCCTCTGATGTCCTCCAGTACCCAACAGAAATACGAAGCAAGAGTCACCAAGCCCCAGGCTTACCACATATAGTTTCCTACAGGGCACTCCATTCTGCCCACATATCCCCTGCTCTTTTCTCCAAAGACAGACTCCATTTGCTAATGGAGTCATCTGAAAGGATCTCCTCCAGAGGCAGATATTCACCCTCAGAGGAGAAGTTACTTAAACTCTCTACACTTTAGTGCTCTCATTTGAAACATGGGGATGAAATTAGTACCACTGCCACAGACTCGTTGAGAGGATTCACTATATAGAGGATACCTCACTTCCTTTGGTCAATGTTCTCTGCTCTTGTCTGAGGGCTCAGAAGTCTCTAGATGAGAAAAAGTATGGGCTGGGGGAAGAGACATGAATTTTCTCCTTCCATTCAAGACTGCAAGACTCAATCATTAAGACTGTTAAGGTCATGAAAAACAAGAAAAGACTGAGCAACTCTCAGACCAGAGGAACCTGCGGAGACATGACAACTAAAGCAAGGTGGCACCCCGGATCGAATTTTGGAGTTTAGTTAATAGTAAGGTACCGATGTCTCTTAGTTACTTAGTTCTGACAAATGTACCACGGTAATGTAAGATGTTAACAATGGGAGAAACTGAGTGAGAGGGATACAAAAACTCTGTATCATCTTTGCAACTTTCCTTTAAACCTAAAATTATGCCAAAATAAAAAGCTAAAAAAAAAAGTGAATCTGAAAAAATAAAGGCCATGATGATGGCACAGCATAAAAACCTAGTAGCAACAGACACTGAGCAAGTACTTACTTGCTAAACTCTGAAGCGAGCACTGGATCGCCACTAGGTATTGAGACCTCTCAACAACAGTACTAATTCCATCCCCATTTCTTAGATGAGGAAACTGAAGCTTAGAGAGGTTAGATAACTCTCTCGAGGCAACAGATGGAGAGGGCAGAGGTAGAATGCAGACCTAGAGAGAATCACTCCAAAGACTGTTTCTTACTTGCCGTGCCAAAGCACCTGCCGTTCTCCCATCTCTCCCCTTCACAAGACGGGGGAAAACTCTTCCTTGAAAGGTAACTCAGAGAGATAAAACAGCATCTAATGAAGTAGTAAAACTATCAGCTCTCATTTAGAAAGGGGAAAACTGAGAGATGGGCTCTGTTCCCCCCTTCCAGGTTATCACAGTTTGAATTCATGTTTTAAACGATAAATGTACCATGGTAATATAAGATGTTAACAATGAGAGAAACTGAGTTAGAAAAAAGTAATAATTGAACATGGTAAAACTATAGAGAAGGCTTTAAAATCAAATCAAATCCCTCCTGGTACACTCAACCTTTAGTACTAATGTTCAGAGTAAACAAGGGTATGTTTAAGGTCCATAAAAATCAGAGTTCATGCAGAGAGAAAATACAGATTTGTTCATCAAATCCTTTAATATGAGATCCCTGATAGTCTTGAGAACTTTACAGAAGTAATTTTTAAAAAGAAACAAAAGCCATACTCTACTTAGCAGGAAGGGAACTCCTAAAACTCTCTACCTGGGGAGTTGCCACAAACAGAAAAGCTAAAAGGTCTTGGGAAGATTTAAGGTGAATTCTTGGCTGATGATCTCTAGCAGGCTGTTGAGGGAAGCTGGAGAGGTTCAAGCAACAACCCAATGTTTTAAAATTAGCATGAGACAGATGAGCCACATTCTTCCTGGGAGTCAGTATGGTTCAGTGAAGAAATAATGAAGTTTCATATGGTTCAAAATGCTTTCAGCTGCAAGTAACAGAAAACCTAATAAACAATAGCAGAACAAGTATAAGGACATTTATTCTTTACTTAACAAGAAATCTGCAAGTGGATGATCTCAAGATTCATTCAACAACTCAACAATTCTGTGAAGGTTGCAGGTCTTTCCATCCTTCTGTGTACCCAAACCTGGCATAAAGGTTTTTCATGCTTACGCTTTACTTCATCATCACAAGATAGCTGCCACAGCTTGAGGCATCAGCATCCCAAGCTGGAAAGGCAGGCAGGGACATAAAAGTATTCTCTTGATCTGAGAAGAAAATCCAGCCCCGTAGCACCCCGCAGATTTCCTCTTAGGTCTCAATGGCCATATTAGGTTTGGTTTCTGTTATGGGCTGAATGGTGTTCCCCACAGATTCACATATTGAAGCCCTAACCTCCAGTACCTTAGAATATGACTGTAAGTGGAGATAGGGCCTTTAAAGAGGTTAAAATGAGGCCAATAGAGTGGGCCCTAAACCAATCTGATGGTGTCCTTTTAAGAAAACTTAGACACAGACAGAGACACCAGGTATGTGCACACACAGAAGAGAGGCCATGTGAGGACACAGCGAGAAGGTGGCCACCTGGAAGCCAAGGAGAGAGTTCTCATGAGAAGCCGATCCTGCTGACACCTTGACCTTGGACTTCTAGCTTCCAGAACTATGAGAAAATAAATTTCTGTTGCTTACACCACCAGTCTAGTGTTTTGTTATCACAGCCCCAGCACACTATACAGTCCCTTAGGTGAGGAACAGTCTGTAACAGGGAGACTTAGGAAGGGAAATGGGGTGGCATTGCTGGGAAAACTCAAGATTAAAAATTATTTTGTGCTTGTGCAGTGCCTCTGTAGCTAACTGTGCTTATCTACCAGGGCCCCCAGAAGTCAGGGGCAACTCACAATGTCCACCACAACTCTCGAGTGGAAAAAGCTACATACATTCTACCTGTGCTACACAGAGCTGTAGTTTTCTCACGTGGATGTGATAACTAATGGCTCTTCTCCTTCCTACCTCCCAACTCTGAAGTTCGAAATCTGAGAAGGCTCCCCTCAGAAAGGTCTTACTTTCTTGGACAAGCGAAATCATGCAGGAATACACAGTGTATACATTTCCAAAGTGTCCAATATTTTGATGTTCTGTTCCAACTTTCAACTATTTAACAGCTTATTTCCTGAAAGAATCAATAAAACATCTTTAGATCTCCCTTTCTTACATTTTCAAAGCCCTATGGACCTACAGTACATTAATGAGTTGTAAACACACACACACACACCACCCCACAAAATGACAAAATGAAAAGATCCATTTCCCTATTAGAATATATACTTCTCAAGGGCAGCAGTTGTATATAATCATTCCTGTGATCCGCAGGCCACAGCACATAGCTGCAGTGAGTGCTTGTTAAGTGACTGCACAGAAAACACAGCCCGGAGGAATCCATCTCATGATCCACTCATTTTACAAAGACTAAAGGAACACTAGCAGTTAATTTGTTCTTTCTGGAAGATGGGTCTCAGCATCTCTAAAGTCAGTTAAGGATCAAATTATTTTCTTCTCTAAAGAGCGTCACATATTGGGTAAGGTATTATTATGAAATAATAAGTGTTTTCCTTCTATTGAGACATTTTATTTTTAAAAGTGCCAAGAAAAGATGCATAAGTTAATGAATAGTATGAGAACAACTGATTAGGCAGGTGGGAAACAAAATAAAGTCTGACCTCTATTGTATGATTTATTCTCCCCTCAAAATTTCAGTTGAAGAATTAAATGTAAAAAATATAAAAGAAAACATATAATAAAAAAAACCCAGTTTAGTTTATGGAAGTGTTTCTAAGCATGTCCAGAAGCAAAAAAAAAAAAAAAAAAGAAAGAAAGAAAGAAAGAAAGAATTGATGAATTTGCTATTAAAATAATTTTTCAAATATTCTACAAAAAAATCATAAACAAAACCAAATGACAATTGATAAAGTTGGGAACTACTGATAATACCTACAACAGAAAAGGGCTATTTTCCTTTATTCATAAACAAATCTTCAAATCAATAACATACAGATAAATAATATAATAGAAAAATGGTGAGATTTACATGAGCAGGAAATTCACAGAAAAAAACCCAGTCATTATTTGGAAATAAACTTAGAAACCCACTCTTAAGGAAATATTAACTTAATCAGATTTAAGATCAGCAAAAGTTAAGTTTGATTTTAAGTGTTTTTGTGATGGCATGTGCAACCAGGCATTCTCGTACATTACTACTGGAGTTTAAACTGGCATGGGCTTTCTGAAGGGCAATTTGACAACACCTCTCAAAATTTTAACATCCTAAGGGCCAGTCCATGGCTCACTTGGGAGAGTGTGGTGCTGATAACACCAAGGCCAAGGGTTCGGATCCCATATAGGGATGGCCGGTTAGTTCACTTGGGAGAGTGTGCTGCTGACAACACCAAGTCAAGGATCCTCTTACCGGTCATCTTTAAAAAAAAAAAAAAAAATTGTAACATCCTAGACCCTTTAATAAAAAAATTTCAAAAAACCTTAAGTGCAAGTTATTCCAAAAATATAGAATATGGTATAGATTTAGGATACTTACTTCAGCATTGTTTGTAATAAAGCAAAAATAACCTAAATACTCATTAATAGGGATCTGGTTAAACACATTAGTATTCACACAATAGAAACCTATGTAGCAATTTCTTAAGTAGAAACCTATGAGTAAATCTAAATTTATTGAAATGGAAAACGTCCAAAATGCACTAAATGAAAAATAGCAAG
>NW_007727711.1:350883-357391 GCF_000696425.1 Galeopterus variegatus | reverse complement strand
GGGATCTGGTTAAACACATTAGTATTCACACAATAGAAACCTATGTAGCAATTCAATATGTAGAAACCTATCATTAATAGGGATCTGGTTAAACACATTAGTATTCACACAATAGAAACCTATGTAGCAATTCAATATGTAGAAACCTATCATTAATAGGGATCTGGTTAAACACATTAGTATTCACACAATAGAAACCTATGTAGCAATTTCTTAAGTGAGTAAATCTAAATTTATTGAAATGGAAAACGTCCAAAATGCACTAAATGAAAAATAGCAAGTTGTGGAACAAGATGTCCAATATATTCCCATTTGCGTAAAAAAAAAAAGATATATATATTTGTATGCTTGCATAGAACATTTCTGGAAGGATGCACAAAATGCTGTTAACTGTGGTTCCTTCTGGAAACGATTCTATTAGAAATTTTTACGGTGATTGTGTATTTCTCCAGTAATAAAAAAATATATATAGTTAAAATATAAAAAGCCCCATGCTACTTCCTCGGAAATTCCTCAAATGGGGAAAATTAAGCTAGAAATGTACAGACTTATCACTTCCTCCTAAGAGTCAGCTTTTGGAGAGAGGGACGCGCCCGTAAGCACACGGGTCTCCAGGATGAACCTTTCAGAGCTCGGTTCGGAAGGGAACAATATTCTGCAACTGCCCTGTTTGGGTGAGGAGGGGCTAAAGGGCTGAGGAGCTGAGGCAGGACCCCCACGCTGGGCAGGCACAGCCGCAGGACCCGGAGCCCTAATCTCTTCCTGACCTCAAGAGCAAAAGCAGCTCAGAGGGACAGGGATAGGGGGTGGGCGAGGGAAGGCCCCCCCCGGGCAAGACATCAAACGGGATGGAGGCATCTCTGACCTCCGGGTCACAAGCCAGCGCGCTCGGAGCCCACCCGGGGCGCCAGCGCTGGAAGCCAATTCCCAGTGATTTAGGAAATCGCCCCAGCCCTGGGGCCCGGGCGGGCAGGAAAGGAGCGATTAAGGGCGAGAAGGAGAAGGGAGGCTTCCGCGGGAATGAGCACATTTGGAAGCCAGGCAGGAAGGGGGCAGGAAGCTGCTCTCATAAAACAACCTGACAATTACGTGTCAGTGCAGGAGAAGGGTTCTGGAAATTATGGGGCTGCCGCGCCGCACTCCCGGGCCCTCCCCCGGCGATTTCCTCAGGGCGGCAATGAGCTGCAAGAGGAAATTATATTTGGGGCCAGGTGTTTGTTCCTCCACATTTGGCTTCAACTTGGGACTGAGAATTTGACGCTCACATGCTGAGGGAAACAATTCCCTGGTGCATTTGTAAACCACGGAGGCTGCACTGCCTCCAGCTGGCCTGGGGTTTACCAAGAGCCTACTCTAGCCACGTGCTTCACCCGCATGAACTCACAACCACCCTACAGAGGACACTTGCCACAGACGGATAGTCAGGGGTGGCAGAGCAAGAATTTGAATCCAGACATTATCTCCAGAGCCCCCCACTCCAAATCCCCTTGAAAACATATTTCATGGGGATTTTTCATAGCAGCAACCAGAACCATTCCTTTATGCACTTATCTGGAGGAAAGGGTTCCTAAGTAGACTGCTACCCAACTGACTTCTCCTTTTCATTCATTCATTCATTTGTTCCTTCATATCCATGAAGTACCTAAGGTGCAGTCAGCAGAGCTAGGTACTATAAAATTACAAGTCCCACTCCTGCTCCTGAAGATAACTAGAGGGTATATTTTACAGGCTTAGATTCCAGATATATTTACAGTCTTCTCCTGGACCTTGACATGTTACTTTTAGGCCCATTTGAGTTTGCCTGGAGCAGACACATTCCCTCAAATCCTCAGGACTGGGAGCGTTTCCCAGTGCACACATTTGTTTCAGACTTGTGGCAGACCCTGACCCTGTGCTTGCCCCTAACCCCATTCAGAGGGGATCCTCTGGGAGGTAGGGACCTTTGAGACAATCTGAAGCTCCCTGGAGGCAACTGAGAAGAGTCCAGGGCAGCTGTCAAGTGTCCTGACTCTACCAATCACTAGCTGTGTGACCTTGGGTGAGTTGCTTCATCTCTCTGAGCCTCCTCTGTAAGGTGACATGCCAGGCTTTGAGCCCACTGCCTGGAACATAGTAAGCATTCAGTAAATATTGGCTGTGACTCTGGAGGTCAATGCTATGTGCTTCCTTAGAGTGAGCCAATCCTGTTCTCAAAGCCTCTTTTACTAACAAAGCACTCCCAAGACACTGGAAATGCTGTACTTCCCTCTGAGCTCAATTTTGTGATGCCCCAAATCACATTAATTTTTATGTAACGAACTATACCTGGTAACATGATTATTTCATTAGTCACTAAATTACTGCATTTATTAATTAATTGCGAATACTAAGAGGGACAATATAGACAGTGGATAAGAACAAGCTCTCCAGCGCTCAACTTACAAGTTCACATTCATCTCTGTCCCTTGGGCAAGTTACTTAACATCTTTGAACTTTCATTCCCTCATCTGTAAAAACAGGGACCATATAGTTCTTATTCCATCAGGTAATTGTGAACATCAGATGAAAGAATGTAAAATTATTATGGGTCTGGCTTCAGGTAAGGCCTGAGTGACAGCTATTATCATTATTTTTTATTATTGTTGCACTGAAAATTGAACAAATAAAATAGAATCCTTCACTTACGAGTTAAAATTGGTACGTAGATGGAGCTAAAGAAAGCAGCATTTATACGCCCATTACGGTAAAGGATTGCGCTGCTGCGTGGGACTGGGAGGGCCCCATGAAAACGTCTTTGTGTTCGCTCTTCCGGTCGGACCTTGCGCGGGGCGGGGCGCTGGCAAGATGGAGGCGGCCGAGGCGGCCGCGTTCCCGGTGAAGCGGAGTCGCAGAGAGTACAGGGCCGCCCTGAAGAAGGAGAAACGGAAGAAACGTCGGCAGGAACTCGCTCGGTTGAGAGACGCGGCAATCTCCGAGGAGGACGAGGAAGGCGACGCTTGGACTGAACAACAGCAGCTCGAAGAAGAGAAGCTGCGGGAGGGAGAGAGGCAGAGGCTACACGAGGAGTGGCTGCTGAGGGAGCAGAGGGCGCAAGAAGAATTCCGAATAAAGCAGCAACAGGAAGAGGCAGCTAGAAAACGGCAGGAAGAACACGAGAGGAAGGTCCAGGAAGAATGGGAAGGGCAGCGGAGAAAAGAGAGAGAAGGGGAGGAGCAGGCTCTCCAGGGGAAGAGAGAAAGAGAGGAAGCTGCGCGGAGGATGCTGGAGCGGGCTGAAAATGAGCTGGAATATGGTGCCGCACGGCAAAACCCGGAACCACCCGCGGGTTTCAGGCTGATGGAGAAGGAGCGAGCTGATGGAAGAGAGAAAGAGAGGAAGCTGCGCGGAGGATGCTGGAGCGGGCTGAAAATGAGCTGGAACATGGTGCCGCACGGCAAAACCCGGAACCACCCGCGGGTTTCAGGCTGATGGAGAAGGAGCGAGCTGACTGTCCATTCTACAGTAAAACAGGCGCTTGCAGATTCGGAGAGAGGTGTTCACGGAAACATAACTTCCCAGCCTCGAGTCCCACGCTTCTTATTAAAAGCATGTTTACGACGTTTGGAATGGAGCAGTGCAGGAGGGACGACTACGACCCTGACGCCAGCCTGGAGTACAGCGAAGAGGACACCTACCAGCAGTTCCTCGACTTCTATGACGATGTGCTACCGGAGTTCAAGAATGTGGGGAAAGTGATTCAATTCAAGGTCTGCTGCAACGTGGAACCTCATTTGAGGGGCAATGTGTATGTTCAGTACCAGTCGGAGGCAGAGTGCCAAGCAGCCCTCTCCCTGTTTAACGGGCGGTGGTATGCAGGGCGCCAGCTCCAGTGTGAATTCAGTCCGGTGACCCAGTGGAAAATGGCCATTTGTGGTTTATTTGAACTACAACAGTGTCCAAGAGGAAAACACTGCAACTTTCTTCACGTGTTCAAAAATCCCAACAATGAATTTTGGGAAGCTAATAGAAACACCTACCTGTCTCCTGATCAGACTGGTTTCTCCTTTGGTAAAAACTTGGAGAGGAGAGAACGGATGGGCCACCATGATCAATACTATGGCAGGCCCAGGAGAAAAAGAAACCTTAGTCCAGAGTACTCCTACATAAGAAATGGGGAACTTGAGAGGAAAAGGAGAAGTAGTGACCGGGGGAAGAGATCTCACAAACATACATCAAAGAATCGTGAGAGGCACAGCTCACGAAGTAGAGAAAGAAAAAGGGACCACAGCTGGGGCCGGAGGGGCCGGAGCAGCTGGAGCCGGAGCCCGAGCCAGAGTTCTTCTAGGTCCAGGAGTCGTGGCAGGAGAAGGTCAGGTAGTAGAGATAAAAATATTCAAAGTCCCAAATCCAAATAATCCTGTTTTGTTCTTAAAAAAAAAAAAAAAAGTCTTTGTTTTCTGCAAATGCCATTGAGAAACAAATGCTGGTAAAGAGAAGAGAAGAATGCAGAAGGTGGTGATAGGTGTAGGTGGTAGGTTTAGATTTTGCAGTTTTATGTTAACTCGTTCAATTTTGCAGTTTTATGTTAACTCGTTCAATAAAAGAAACTTCCAGTACATCTCTCTCCAGAGACTTCTTCTGAGGGGTGAGGATCTATCCTTATCCTTTGGGCAACTCCTTTCCCAGTGTCTGCCATTTCATGCAGAGACTGCTAGGTAACAAACATCACCTCACTGCTCTAGGATTTCTGCCATATTGACAGTCCCTTCAGCACTTGTGTTGGTGGGAAATTATTTAAAATAGTTTCATGTGCATTTAGTTATTCATTCTTCATATTCCCTGTCTATAGTAACTATAAGCTTTTATTTTTTATACTCACATCCCTGTCTTGGTGTTCTGCACATAGTAAATACTCAAGTTCTTGCACCCTAACACATCTTACTTAGAATCTCCAAAGTTATTCCTCTGGATTTGCAAACGGTCCTGTGTGGCATTCAAGTAAAAGATAGAAGGGTCCAGGAGGGGGCAGTGATGGGGCAGAGCTGGCCAGAGGAAGGGAAACGTCGGTTATTATCCTAGATGACTTCAGGACAAACAGAAAACATTTGGATTTAGCCCAGGAGAGGGTGCTACCTACTTCCAAGACAGCCACTCCAGGAGAGCCCAGCAGGGCCTGTCTCCTGGAATGAGGCTGGGGCTTGGGCTCCCATGCAGCAGAAATGCTCCAACTCTCCTAGCCCTCCTTTGATACAAAGGACTCTTCTAAATTAGACAGCAGGCCAGCGTCTAGGGAGCATGAAAATATCAGCAGAGCAGATGCAAAGAGGGCAGAAAATGTACAGATTTGGGACAAAGATTCTCATTTTATCCTAAGCATTTATTCAAGCAGCTCGCTGGGCTTTGGGGATAATGTAAAAGAAACTCCATCACCACCACTACTACTGGTATATACCCTAAGACAGTTTTTCAGAAGAGCTGGGACATGTTAAGTGTAGGGATGGGTGGTTACATATCACAGGATATTGAATGAGCCCTAAATTTGTACCTTTTCTATTTTATTGTATTTCCAATGGTATTCAGAGTCCCTTCTTTGTAGTGGAATAACCTCTCTAGAGCCTGGGGTCTAGAAGACTGGGTGTTCTATTCCTAGTGGCACCCCCAATCCTTCTTCCCCAAAGATCTTTACCTAGTTCCCTCATCTCTTGAGAGCTTACTGTGCTCATAACTTAAATAGGAAAAATCACTAGAGTATTTTCAGCAATAAAATGAAACTTTTGCCCATAGTGCACTTTAAACCACAGAGTAGTGGCTGAAGCATATCACTCAGCTGCTTCTCATTTGTGTTTTGAGAAGTCAGATGTTGTGCTCTCTCTGAACAGAAACCAAAATGACAAAAATAAGAAGTAAATTGGAAATAAAGCTAATGTCCAATTGTGGCTCCCAGTGGGAACCTGGGTTTAAAAAGCAGCTCTGACACTGTTACTGGGAGTGTAAATGCAGAGGGTACTACTCATATACTTAACATACCATCTCACCCAGCAACTCCAATTCTGTGAATTATGCATACAGATGTACTGGTACACAGGAATGAGGGGTCTTAAAAAGTTCATGGAAAGACTGTATTATCCTTTACAGCGATTTTTCCATGAACTTTTTGAAGTATACTCATATATGTGTAGGGGAATCTGTTGCAGCAGCATTTATGACAGCAAAACTCTGGAAACAAATGTCCATTAACAGGAAACTGAATAAATGTGCACATCTACCATACAGTGGAATATTATGCAGTCAGAAGTCGATGTATATATGCTGTTTTGGAAAAATGTTTAGGGCCGGCCCGGTGGCGCACTGAATAAGTGCGCTGCTTGGGAAGCGCGGCGGCACTCCCGCCCGAGGGTTCGGATCCCACATGCAGACCGGTTCCCGCTCACTGGCTGAGCGAGGCACGGGAGCGACACCGAGGGTTGCGATCCCGTTGCCGGTCCCCGGTCCGGTACGGGGGCAACACTGAGGGTTGCGATCCGTTGCCAGACACGGAAAAAGACAAAAG
>NW_007727711.1:321613-350798 GCF_000696425.1 Galeopterus variegatus | reverse complement strand
GCAACCCTCAGTGTTGCGCCCGTACCGGACCGGGACTGGCAACGGGATCTCAACCCTCCGTGTCGCACCCGCACCTCGCTCAGCCAGTGAGCGGGAACCGGTCTGTATGTGGGATCCAAACCCTCGGCGGGAGCGCCACCATGCTCACAAGCGGCGCACTGTAGCAGTGCGCCACCGGGCCGGCCCTTAAAAGGTATATTTCAATGTGTGTACTATATTCCCATTTATCTTTTTTTTTTTTTGTCTTTTTTGAGACTGGCCACCGCGCTCAGCCAGTGAGCGCACCGGCCATCCCTATATAGGATCTGAACCCGCGGGAGTGCCGCACTCTCCTGAGTGTGCCACAGGCTCGGCCCTTTTTTTTTTTTTTGTCTTTTTTTGTGACCGGTAAGGGGATCACAACCCTCGGCCCAGTGTCGGCCGCACCGCGCTCAGCCAGTGAGCACACCGGCCATCCTTATATAGGATCCAAACCCGCGGCTGGAGCGCTGCTGCGCTCCCAAGCGCTGCACTCACCCGAGTGCGCCACGGGGCTGGCCCTGCATACATTTCTTAAAGAAGGGCTCTACACACACAGAAAACTTCTAGGAGGATATCCCGAAAGCTTTTGACATAGTGACCTTAAGGTAGGAGGACTGGGGATATGGGGCACATTTTACTGTACAAAGTTTTGTACTATTTGACTATTTCACATGTGTTACTTCTGTAATAATACAAACTAGCCTCCAGGAGTGGTGGACACTCCTCTCATCTGCCTTTAGACACTTTGTTGGCTTATTCATCCACGTCTAGAGTCCAAGTGATAGAATCACAAAAGCGGAGGATGGTGGTGCGTGCTAGGACGAGTTCCTGTGGTGAAGGGACATGTGAACTCAAGTCACATTAGAAATGTTATTTTCACTTTTTGATATTCAGGTGTTAAGTGATGCTCACTACGTTAGGCTTTTGTGAGGAAGGATCTTGACTACGTATTGCAATATCTTGGAGAAAGTAAAGGTTCTATGACTTGGCAGGAATGAGCACATGGTTCTCAGCAGCTGAGAACAGCACTGTGGAGCATGTCACTAAGCACTTGATGTGGAGGAAAATTTAACTGGTTGTATGAGTTGGCATTATGCTCAGCTGTGAAGATGGGAAAGCTAACTTCCAATGAATACGATAAGTTTGCTTCTCTCACTTAGAAGGCCTTGAAGATCATCAGGGTGTGCTGTGCTGCTCCTCTCTTGTGGTTCCACCACGTGTGGCCTCAGCCAAGAGGGTGGTATCTGCATCTCAGGCAGCAGGACTGAGGAGCACAATGAAGAAGGCCAAAGAGTATACACATGATGCCTCTTAAGTGGACTGTCCAGGAGCTTCCCCTAGACACTTTTACCTGCTTGCAATGGCCAGAACTCAGTCTTACGGCCTATCTAGCTGCAAAGGAAATTGGGAAATGTAGTCTTAATGCCAACTGGCTATATGCCCTGCTTAAAACTGGGGGTGCTATATTATTACCAGAGAAGGAGAAAAGGGCAGATACTCTAAGATGACTAGTGGTTTTCTGTAACACTGAGCTAACCTACTAACATCTTACTATCCTACTAGCTAATCTACTAGCTTTCTTCTTCACATCATACCCACCTCGCCAAGGCCTACTTTCCAAAGATAAATTTATCATCTCAGCAAATGGCGTAGGTAAGAAAAAGTATCATGCTTTTTATATACTCATCTCTATGAGCTTAGGGAAACATTTAGAGAAAAGTTTTGCTAAAACATTAACATTGAAAGGATAGCAAGACATCCTGGAATGTCACTCACCTGTGTATCTCCCATCTCTGCCACCAGCTCTAGAATCTTGAACCTAATGGATGGATCTAACTATTGGGGACAGGAACCATGTCATTCCCACAATGTTTCCACAATAAACGTCAACAAAATACAGAACTGGCCTGTGATGTAATGCAGAGACTATTTCCTGTGAATAAGACAATATGTACAGGAATAGAATGCTATTTATGCTATGGGAAAGGCCCATGGGGCTTCAGCTTTAGGTTCAAGGAAAAAGGAATTGACCAGCTGATTGTACTGAATCCCCAGGGACTAAGGATACTAGCATTAACAGTCATAAAAAAATTGAGGCTTCAAAGATCACAAGGTTAGGAAGGAGCAGACAGTGGCAGGCTGTCCAGGCATTCCTGCTTGCCACCAATCTTCAGAGCCACCAGACTGGTGGTTTATTAAGCCTCTGCAAAGAGGGGACCTGAAACCTCCCTGCCCCAGCTGTACCT
Organism: Galeopterus variegatus; assembly: GCF_000696425.1. NCBI lineage: Eukaryota > Metazoa > Chordata > Mammalia > Dermoptera > Cynocephalidae > Galeopterus > Galeopterus variegatus. Next base: position 348,531 of record NW_007727711.1, on the reverse strand, counting down.
AACATTTCCTGCCAGGTTCTCCCAGACACAGGATGGCTCTTTACTAGGAATATAAATGAGGGTTCTTTTATGTTTCCTAGCCTGTGGGCCCACCAGGTAGCAGTAAAAAGCCAAATGTTTAAACCCTAAAGTTAAACCTCCACGTTGTGATCTTCTGTCTTGTTAAAAACAAGTAACTTTATGGTTCTTTGATCAATAAATAGCATTAGGGCATAGAGATAAAGGAAACAAACATCAGCATGAGGGCAACAGACTAAACAAGACCCCTGCGGATTATTCAGAGAGGTGGAATCTCAAAGACTCAGTGGCAGATTTCCCTGGTAACTATGTAGAACTGCTCCAGACTCGAGGGAATTGTGATCACTTAAGTTCAGCATCTGTGAAGTTTGCCACTGACCCAAGCGGCCCCATCCTCTTGGGCCCTTGGCTAGTCAGGGCTCAGTGGTATCCTGCCACAGAAGGTCTCAACCTAGGACCTCACCCTTGTAAATGCAGCTGCCTACTTGGCTTCTCCCCTACAGGTTCTACAAAGTTTCTCAAACTTGTAACACAACCCAACACCAACTCCTGAGTTCTCCCCAAGGCTGCCTCTCCCATAGTCTTCTCCATCTCACTAAATAGCCAGGGTATTTATCATTCGGCAAAGTGCTTGGTCTGAAAGCCTCCACTTTCACATCCCACTTCCAAACCATCAGCAAATCCTACTGGCCCTGCCTTCAAAATCATATCCGGAATCTGTCCATTTCCTGTCACTTCCACTAGTCCAGGTTACTGTCTCTATCACCTGGATTACTACAAAGTCTCCTACCTGTTCTCACTATTCCCCTCTTGCCCACCTATTGGCCCCATTCTTTTTGCCACACAGCAGCCAGAGGAAGCCTTTTAAAACCTAAGTCACGGCATCCCTTGATTCTGGACCATCGAGGGGCTCTCCCATTTCACATGGACTAAAAGCCAAAGTCTGCCCCAGGCCTCCAAGGCTTCCAAGCCCTGCCGCACCCCTCAACTACACCTCCCACACCCTCCTCTTGCTCCCTCTGTGCTGAGTTCACTGCCACTCCACACGTGCGGCAAGCACGCTTGGAGCCTGGGTACTTGATGCTGACCAGAGTGCGGCTCCTCCAACTTCCTGCAAAGTTAGCTCCCTCACTTTCCCCAAGTTGTTCTCACATGTCCCCTTATCAGAAACCCTCCCTGACCACCTCTTTATCCTATGTTACTTTTCTTCATAATACCTATCCCCTCTTGACAGATTTTTTTTTTTTTAACTGTCTCTCCCCTCTGGAATGTGAGTTCGTGGATACAGAATTTTTCTTCCCAGGAACAGTGCCTGGCAGACAAATATTTTAAAAATGAGCAATGTTGCATATTGCCCAATTAATGGGCAGCATAAGGCAAAACAAGCAACAACAAAAAACCCCAGCTACCTGCACAAATGTGCATAATGTCTTTTTTCATAACTAGCCTTTTAAGAAAAGACAGAAGGAAATATTTTACTTGTTGAATGAATGAGGGGAGAAAACCATTTACTGAGCAGCCACTATGTCTCAGGCACTTTTCTAGTTCTGGAAGTATACAAGTGGACTTCAAAAAGTTCATGGAAAGACTTGTATTGTATCTTAATTCTATTTTTCCATGAACTTTTTGAAGTCCCCTCATAGACTTAAGATAAGCAAGTTCCCTGTTTTATGGAGTTTATGATACAGAAGAAACATAGGGCTAGAGGTAGAAATTGAGGAAGCTGGGAAAAATACCATAATAAGCAAACAAATAGATAAACAAGATAATTTCAAATTGTTAATATGTATTTTCAAGAAAACTTACTTAAAATTACCAATAAAAATATACCTGTTTTATTATGGGTCTCTAACCTCATCCCACCCCAAAATCCCGCACTTTAAATAAAATATATTTATCTATATTTCATAGCAACTACTTTATAAATTCTTTTAAATAGTGAGCTACACCTTGTCAAAGACAATCTCTTGTACAGGGATTTAGCAATCCATTCTGCCATGGGCTTAGAAGGTACCCATTAGTAATTCGTTGACGATTCCTCTGTGAGTGTCTGCAATTCTTTCTGATCTATCTTTGAATGTTTGTGAATATTTCAGAGCGCTGCTACAAAGTTGCATGCCTTTATTTTAGTAGAGTTGGTGAAAATTCCATATGGATTCCTCCACTCACAAAACTGAATGAAAACACAGAACTCCCTAAAATAAAAATAGACACGTTCGAGAATCACAAGGGAAATGTTACTTATTCTCTGAGCATTCAGCTTCTGCTATCCCTAGTGGTGGGAACCCACACTGTCATTCCAATTTCCTATAAACTTGGCAGGACTCTGTGTCCATTTGGAATTGTAATAGCCCAGATTTCAGTCTGGGGGAAGAAGGAAGGAGTCACTGCATTCCACTGAAAAGTCCTCCAGCAGAATTCCAAGAAGCCAAAGCTTAAATGTCAACGTTCTCCCAGAGGAAAGAGATGTCTCCGTTTGATGAGTTTACCTGGTTAATGCCCCATAACCAGTTCTAGTGGGCTCTCTCGGCTGGTCTTTCTTTGGTAATGTTGTTTGGTGGAGAAAATTCTGGTTCCTGCATTAGATATTTTTCCTTTTTCATTTACACACAGATTCTTCATACTGAATATCGTAGGCATTCTAGACTGAAAGTTCCAGGATGTGTGTATTCTTGCTTTTCATTCTCCACTCCTGCATGCTTCTTCATTTAGGATGTGGGAACTGCAAAGAAGGCCAACCAGCTCTAATCTGCACTGTTCACAGTCAGACAAAGGAGCTGAATCCTGTTACAGTGGGGGTAACCCTCAGACAGGATGGGAGGCTGGAGAAAGGCGTAGGTTGGGAGAACTCCGAGGCTTGCTGAATGCTGATCAAGCCTTGAGTCTATGGCTTCTACTTCCCTCTCCTTCATTTTTGGTTCCAAATAAGTGACTTGTGTGCAAACAATTACATTCCACAAACAAATCATTTCATCTTCCTTGGGTGAAGGCGACTAGGAGAGATTTTTCTGAAAACCAGAATTGTGGCAAGGACTTCATAGAGCCTCAGCCTCTTGATTACTTGCCCCCCCCCCCAAGTTATGGAAGGATTTTAATTTAAATTAAAATTTCTTTTGGTGGCTGACCAATACAGGGATTGAGCCCTGGACCTTGGTGTTATCAGCACCACTCTCTCACCGACTGAGCTAACCGGCCAGCCAATACAGAAAGATTTTTAAATTTTGCTTTTAAAATTATTTGGCTCTGAAGAATGCATGTCTAAACAATTCTTCGGAAATGAGAAAATCTAACGTGCAGATTGTTTTCAAATGAAATGAAGCTAGCACAGTGTAGTAGCACCAAGGTCAAGCGTTCTGATTCCCTTACCGGCCAGCCGCCAAAAGGAAAAAAACGAATGAAGCTTGTAATGAACACTGAACTTAAGAACTGATTGAGTTGACATGATGTTAACTATTGCAAGCATTTAATTAGACATTTACTAATTTAAAGTTTGTGGGGTTCTTATCGTATTTTAGAAAGTATATTTTGCTGTATATACTCATATAGATATATATGATTATAAATATACTATATATGTAATATTTTTTCAGGGTTAAATATTGTCATAGGCCCTTAAGACCTGTTAGCCTTGAGCCCTAACAGAGATAGTAGAATGGGAAGCCTTCTTTTCCAAAGCAAAGAAAAAATAACATTCATGTAAAAAGTTATTGCAAACCCAGGCTAGTGAATGGATTAATATGAGCGGAAGTCCAGTTCTGTTGAGGCACCCTTGCCAACCGGAGGTTCTAACAGAAGCCCTGGTTTTTTACACCACTCCCTCCAGCCTTGCCATAGGAAGCATAATCGGTTTATATTTCAGACCCACTCTCAGTCCCTTGGGACTATCCTCCAGGCTGTCCTTCCTAAACCACTTGAATCTCATTTCTCCTGCAGTTTTTTTTTTTTTTTTTTTTTTTTGCCCCCCTTCAAGATGTTAACAATTTCTGTGGAACCATCTGGATGTTATTAAGAAAGTGTCCCGGGTCCTCTGAGGCAGCTGGCTACGGCCTCTTGCCTTGTTTCCTGTGTCCTGGATGTCTAAGTTGACTTTCATAAGAAATTTGGAATATTAGCTTAAAAAAAGAAACAGTCAATATTTTTCAGGCATTGTGCTTTGCAGCTTAATTTCCCCGGCTGGGACTTTGCATTCCGAGTTCCCATCTTTGGCTCCTGCTCTGGGAAGGATGAAGTGCATCTGTTTTCAAAATAGACTGCACCAGTGACAGGGGTGAATCAGAAATCCAGTCTTCCCTGCCCTCCCCAGTTCGCCTCACAAAACCTCCCTTACATTATTGCTGCTGCAGCCCATTTCCACACCCCCAACCCCTGCTCTAAATGGAGACCCTGAATCTCTGTCCAAAAGTAAACACTAGTTAGTTCAGCTCTATATGGCTCTCTCCTAGCATCACTGAGGTGGAAATAATGGAACAAATACAAAAAAGAAGCTGGGAAGATGACAATGATTTCTTGGTAAGGAGGGGTCATATGAGTAGGTGGGACAATAGGGGACACCAAATCACCCCTTTTCTAACCACTATCCAGGAACAGCTGCGATCTGAACAAAGAAGCCCCCACGGATCAATTTTACTATTCTGAGTCTGCAAATGGGGTTGGGGGCGTTGGCTCACTGCACTTCTTGTTTATTTCCTGTATTAATCCGTTTCTGTTGCTTATAACAAAATACCTGGAACTTGGTGATTCGTAAGAAAATGAAACTTATTGTATACAGTTTCAGATGCTGTGAAGTCCAAAGTCCAGGGAACACTTAGGGTGAGGGCCGTCTTTGGTGTCAGCTTTACAGCAATGCAGGGATCTCACATGGCAGAAAATGTTGGAGCAGCAAGAGAGCTCCTCATCAGCTCTTTTTAAAGTCCTCAGAACCATGTCCCTGACCGCCATTATTAAGCCATTCACTAGGCACAGTCCTACAATCCAATCACCTCTTCAAGGCCCTACCTTTCAATTACCATAATAGGATTTCCCACTTTTAACAGCTACAATGGGGATTAAGCCCCAAAGCGGGGAGGTGGGGGGGCAATCTACAGCATTTCCAAAACCCAGTGGCCAAGCTTTGGGTTTCTAGCCTTGTCCATTTGTCTTCCCCACTAAAGGCGCCTTTGCCCACCCCCTTCTTCCTTGTTGTTCCTAGGCCTTCACCCCCAACCAACTTGTATCTCAGCACCCTTTTGTTTTACTAATACTGTTAACACTAGCTCTCTGGAAGATTTTAAGACTCCAGACAACACTATTAAATCAGACAACATGGTTTAGGGAACCCCATGCCTATGAAGCTCAAGCACAGAATGAATCTTCTGGAAGACCAACAGCCCTACTTTCCATCTATGATGCTAGGACCAAGAGAAGTTTTGAAGGGAAGTACACAGTTCACTCCACTGAGGATTCTCTCAGAAAAGAGGCAGGGTTGTGCCTTAATATGCTTGATTTCCTTGTCACAATTCACAGCAATCTGTTGTCTCCTCTCTGATGTGTACCAGACACTCAGTAAGTGTTCCTCCCTCCCAGTCTTTTTATTTTGAAAAATTTCAGCTACAAAAAGGTTAAAAGAATAATACAGTGGACCCCTGTATATCTTTTACCTAGGAACATCAATTATTAAAACATTACCACATTTACTTTCTCCCAATACTTTTTTTTCTGATCCACTTGAAAGTAAGGTCCAAATATCATGAGATTTCATCCCTAAATTAAACTTCAAACTTTATCTTTAAATAATCCCTAAATATTTCCTAAGAGGTAGAACATACTCCTTCCTAGAAAACCACAATATCATTATCACATCTAAGATATTTAACATTGAAAAAATATTACCTAATAGATGGCTCATTCAAATTTCTCCAACTGTCCCAATGTCTTTTATAGCTTTTTTATTTATTTATTTATTTATTTTTATTTTTATTTTTTATTTTTTTTATTATTATTTTTTTCCTTTTTGTCTTTTTTCGTGACCTTGGTAATGGGATCGCAACCCTCGGTGTTGCGCCTGCACCGTGCTCAACCAGTGAGCAGACGGGTCTCTATATGGGATCCGAACCCTTGGTGGGAGGGCCTCCGCACTCCCAAGCACCGCACTCTACCGAGTGTGCCACTGGGCCAGCCCTTTTATAGCTTTTTTAAAACCGAGGTATAATTGACCCTCTTCGAGTGTACAGTTCAGGTTTTTAGTATATTTGCAAGGTTGTGCAACCATCACTACCCCCTAATTCTAGAACATTTTCATCATCCTAGAAAGAAACCCAGTACCTAAGCAGCCACTCCCTATTCTGACCCACCCCCAGCCCTTGGCAACCACTAATCTGCTTTCTGTCTCTGGATTTGCCTATTCCTGAAATTTCATAGAAATGAAATCATATGTGTTCTTTTGTGTCTGGATTCTTTCCCTTAGCATGTTTTTAGGGTTCATCCGTATTTTAGTGTATATCTGTGCTTTATTACTTTTTCTGACTGAATAATATTGACTATTTAGATATACTATATTTTATTTATCCATTGGTCAGTTGATGGACATTTGGATTGTTTAATAGTTTTTTTTAAGCTAGGATCCAATCAAGCAATGTATATATATATATATATATATATATATATATATTGAATTTAGTTGTCATGTCTTTACTTTCCTTTAATCTAGATTCTACAACATTGATTTTAGAACTTTAATCTGGATTCTGGAACATTTTTTTCATCTTTTTTTTTCTTTTTTACAACAGTAAAATTTTTGACGAATACAGGGTAGTTTTGAAGAATGTCCTTCTTGATCCATCTGTTTCCTATTATTTGATTCAGTTTAGACAATTTTGGCAATACCACTACAAGGGTAAGATGGTATACTTCCTACTGTGTCACATCAGAAGGCACATAATGTCCGTTTGTCTCATAATCAGGGATACTAATTTTGATCACATAGTTAGATGGTATTCACCAGATCTCCAGATAGGAAAGACACACTTTTCTCTTTTGATAATATTAAAATAAGTAATATTAATGTAGGTAATCTTTAAGACTGTGTGATTACCTTGTTTCTCAACAATCTTTAACCAATGCTTTAGCATCCAATGATAATCACCGTCTGAATCCATTATTAAAGTGTTACAAAACAGTAAATTTCAGACTTTTCTGATTCTATAACTCCCTTCACATACAAATGCTGGTATTTTGTCAAAAAAAAAAAAAAAAAGACAGAGAGAAAGCTTTCCCTGCTCCATCCAGTCTTTTTTCTTTTTTGGCGGTTGGCTGGTACCCTACCCCCCCCTTTTTTTTTTGGTTATGCATATTCACAGGGTACAAAGCTGATTGTCACCACTCGTGCCCAAGATGTGATGACCAGATCCATACTGCCAGCATGCCCATTACCACAAATTGCGATTATATCCCGTGTCTCCCACCCAATTTTCCCTAACCTCTCAACATCTCTGTCATTACTCTTCTGATACTCAAACTGTCACAAACTTGGGGAATGAGATTCACTTTGGGCTAGCTCACACCTTTTTGACATGTTCCCATTAAACTTTAAGTATGTCTTTGCTTTGTGACTCTAGAGATAGGAAAAAACCAATGACCAAAGTGTTTTTCGTACTCTTTTACAGTCACTCAACACTTCACTTCTGACAGCAGATTTGGGAGGGGAGGGGTGTTTCTCCATATACCACTCAATTCTGCAGCAGACACCAACTGGGTATCCTTTAATTCAATTCAATTCTGACACTCTCTACATGGAGATACTATCGATCCCCTAGGTTAAGGGCTCAGTCCCACAGGATTGCCCCCAACTTCAGATGTCAATTGCAAACCCCATGTCATGACTTGTGCTTCCAGCCAACCAGTTATAAATCAGCATTGCCACAACCCCCTCCTTGGGTTTCATTAATTTGCTAGAATGGCTCACAGAACTCAGGGAAACACATCATTCATGTTTATCCATTTATTACAAAACATATTTTAAAGTATACAAATGAACAGCCAGATGAAGAGATACATAGGGTGAAGGTCTGGAAGGGTCCCAAGCACAAGAGCTTCTGTCCCTATGCAGCTGGGGCATGCAACCCTCCCAGCACTTGGATGCATTCTTGTTCACTAGCCTGGAAGCTCCAGGAACCTAGTCCTTTTGGGTTTTTATAGAGGCTTCACTGCACAGGTGTGCTTGTTTAAATCCCTGGAGGGTGAGGGATGGGACTGAAAGTTTCAACCCTCTAATCTGGAGGTTGGTTCCCCTGGCAACCGGTACCCCCCATCCTATGGTTATCTAGGGACTTTCCAAAATAACCTCATTAACAAACTCAGGTGTGATTAAAATGAGCTTGTTATGAGTAACAAAAGACACCTCTTGTTTCACCTTTCACCTATTCTAGAAACCAAAAAGGCTAAATCTTTTAACAAAAGATACTCCTATTTCTCTGGTCACTTAGGAAATGACAAGAGTTTTAGGAGCTGTGAGCCAGAAACTGTAGATGAAAACAAATATATTTACATTTCATTTACTTATTTCACAATGTCACAGTGATACAATACAACGTTTCAGACTCACTTCATAACTTCCCTGCTTCAGACCTCAAATCAGCATTTCTCCAGGGCAGCCTAGTTTCTTTTAGTGAGAAATGGTATTTAGAAATCAAGATCTGGGTGCTAGATGTGCTCATTGATACTGGATTGTCTCAAATGTTTTTTGCCTAAATGACTCAACATTTATTTAAACCTTCCGTATATAACATCCTTTGTGATATTTATCTGGGGTTCAGTTATTACATATTCAATGTGTCCTAAATATTATAGGCATAATAGCTGCCATTTTTTAGTACTTACAAAGTGCTCAAAAAATCTGTATAAGGGATTTTACATGCAGCACTTCACTTAACCTTTGCAACAACTCGATGTAGGAATTACTATTCATCCTTATTTAACAAATGAGATAACTGAGATACAGAGAGGTTAGTAACCTATTCAAGGTCACATAGCAGGTAAGTGGCAGAGCTGGGACTCAACTCCAGCTCTGTCTGATTTCAGACCTACTGAACTACTTAGGTGATAGTATGCCGAAAACAATCACTGTGAGTTAAGGGACGCCCCAACCCCTGCTGACCTTAACAGAGGAAAATATAAGTATGCCCCACGCTTGCAATCCACACCTGGGTATATTACATTTGTAAAGTGGGTGTGGTCATTGTAATCCACCTCTGAGATACAGCCAGCTGAAATGAGAAGGGCACAAGGCACATGTATGAGTGAATAAATCCCTTCACCTTTCTAGGCCTCAGTTCTATCCTCTGTAAGAGTGGAATAATGATATACACCATACCTGTATACCATATAAGGTTGCTGTGGGGATCAAATGATATAAGGAGAAATCTTTGCAGGAATTATAACGCTCTAATACTTGAGAGTGGCTCTCAAATCAAACTGTAAGAATCACCTTGGGGAAGGGGTGTGTGCTGAATCTAAAGTACAGATTGCTGGGCCCTGCTCTTAGAGATTCTTTTTTTTTTTTTTTATAAAGATGACCGGTAAGGGGATCTTAACCCTTGACTTGGTGTTGTCAGCACCACACTCAGCCAGTGAGCGAACCGGCCATCCCTATGTGGGATCCGAACCCGGGGCCTTGGTGTTATCAGCACCGCACTCTCCCGAGTGAGCCACGGGCCGGCCCCGAGATTCTGATTTAGTGGCCTGATATGGGGGCCAGGAATCTGAATTTTTAACATACTTCCAAGTGATTCTGTTGCAGGTAGCTCATAGATCACACTTCAAAAGACTCTCCTGTAGCAGATGTAAGGATGATAGGAAAAGAGATGATAAACCCATGCTTAGCAACCACTTCTACATCTTTAACCCCCATTCCTGGCATCTGATTGCATTTTCTTCCCTCTTTATCTCTCCTTTATTCTTTGACTTACTTTCCTCCTATACATCCTTAGTTTCAGCTCAAATGTCACTTTCCTGTGTTTGCCTTCCCTGACACTCTGGACATAGCCCCTCCTGTTACCTGCTCTCATCACATCCTTTAACTCTTCATAGCAAACAATAACCTGACAGTTGCTTAACTTCAGTTTGTAAGAAGATTTGACTTGGTGTTGTCAGCACCACGCTCAGCCAGTGAGCGAACCGGCCATCCCTATGTGGGATCCGAACCCGGGGCCTTGGTGTTATCAGCACCGCACTCTCCCGAGTGAGCCACGGGCCGGCCCCGAGATTCTGATTTAGTGGCCTGATATGGGGGCCAGGAATCTGAATTTTTAACATACTTCCAAGTGATTCTGTTGCAGGTAGCTCATAGATCACACTTCAAAAGACTCTCCTGTAGTAGATGTAAGGATGATAGGAAAAGAGATGATAAACCCATGCTTAGCAACCACTTCTACATCTTTAACCCCCATTCCTGGCATCTGATTGCATTTTCTTCCCTCTTTATCTCTCCTTTATTCTTTGACTTACTTTCCTCCTATACATCCTTAGTTTCAGCTCAAATGTCACTTTCCTGTGTTTGCCTTCCCTGACACTCTGGACATAGCCCCTCCTGTTACCTGCTCTCATCACATCCTTTAACTCTTCATAGCAAACAATAACCTGACAGTTGCTTAACTTCAGTTTGTAAGAAGATGCTTAACGTTTGCCCCCCTTGAGGGAGCATAAGTACCAGAGAGCAGTAACCAGAGCCTCTTCAACATTCCCAGTGCCCAGCACAGTATCTGGCACATAGTGGGCAATCAATAAATGTCTACTGAACAAATGCCCAATGAAGAAATAAAAAGTAATACTAACTTTATTACTAAACAAAGACTGAACAGAATGGGAACCCATAAATAATACAGAATAAAGTTCATTACCAATATGAATAATTGGATACTCCACTTCCCGTCCTCATCATCTTTCTTGGGGTCCTTGAAGAGACAGTTTATATAGTGGAAGTTGAACTTTTAATGACAAATTTGGGGACAATCTGTTTGGAATAGGCAGGAATTCATAATGAAATTATGGCCTTCTGCTCCAGCCTCTCCTACCACTTCCTTTCCTCCTGACTTCAGTGTCATCTTGCACTGAAGCAACAGCATCCCCTCCTTCCTTCTTTCTGCCAGTGTTATCTAACCAGCACCGAGCAGGAGAGCTGCGGCCCAGGGAGGGAGGTGTTTCCCTCGGGCCATCATTAATTGCATGTGTTCCCCAGTTATGTGCATTTTCTAAATGGGGCCCTTAAAGCTCCTTTACCACGTCACCTCAGGCCAAATAAGCATTGAATTTCACAATCAGAATTTATGCTCCCATTTATAGCAAAGTGGGAGGTGAGGTTGTTTTGTTTTAAATATTTGTTTCTCTAAATTGCCTGCTGACTCTGTCTAGAAAAACTGAAAGAATACACGTGAAGGAGTGAGAACAGAATGTTATAGTGACCCTGAACTTGAGGTAGCAGCATAGTGCTAAGTGTAGCATGGGCCTCGGGGAACTGATTTCCTGTGATGTTTTTCCATCAGGACCCAGTTCCCAGCACATTAGGGTAAAGAAGGGACAAAGACACTGTAGTGGATTGAATTATTTCCCCTCAAAACTCACTGGAACTTGAATTGTGTCCCCCAGGTTTTATGTACTAGAAACTTAGCTCCCAAGGTGACTATTAAGAGAGTGGGAAATCCTATTACGGTAACTGAAAGGTGGAGCCTTGAACACGTGATTGGATTGTAGGACCGTGCAGTAGTGAATGGATTAAAAATGGTGGTCAGAGGTGTGGTTCTGAAGGCTTTAAAAGAAGAGGAGAGTCTGTCTTTCTCTTGCTCTGCTCTCTCTGCTTCCATCATCTTACAATGTGAGACCCCTGGGTCACTGTTGCCACCACCAGATGGACTTTGGACTTCCCAACCTCAGAAACTAAGCAATAAACCTCTGTTCCTTATAAATCACCCAATTGCAGGTATTTTGTTATAAACAACATAAACGGACTAATACAGACACCAAGAATTTTTCACTCTTCGATTTTAACTAGATGAGACAGCATCCTAGTATCTGAAACCTGATCATCTCAGAAAAATTAAGAGAAATATACATAATAATTCTTACAAATCTGGTCAACCTATTTTCTTGTGAAATTCTCTTTGGTTTCGGTATCACCCTAAATTCAGAAATGAGGAGGGACAGTGCCAGTGGTGGCCCAGCACCAGGCTTTGGGCTTCAACCCAATAAACTTCTTTGCTAGAAGCAGAATGGTGCAGTGGCTCACTGGGCTCCAGTCCATGCTCCACCACTTATTAGCCTAGTGATGTAGGACACGGTACTTCCTCCATGTGCCTCAGTTTCCTCAAGTTTAAGATGGGGATAATATTTCTGGACTTAAAATGGTTTTTAAAAAAAGATGGGGATAATAATACATACTGGGATGATAAGTAGACACTTCATAGGATTGTTGTGAGGCCTCAACAAAAAATGCATGTAAATGGCTTAGCACAAGGCCTGGTATGGAGTGAATGCTAGCAACTATTATTTTGACATCTGGATTCAAAGAGGGTTCTCAGCTTTAACACACTGAACTATATGACAAGGGCCAGCTGACTTCCTAGAGCCAGGGTAATAAATCTATGTAGTGGACAGTTGTCCTTGTGTGTGGTCACCCAGCACCTTCTGGTTGTTTCCAAGTTTGGAGGGTTGCTCGAATCATGAGTCCTGCTTCCCAGAAATAGAAGCTGCTGCCCCACATTCTTGTCCTCTCTTATGACGGGGTGCAGGTGTGTGACCAGTCTCCTCTAATCAGGGAGACTTACATTCACAAGAGTAACATGCAAAATCCATTTTCTGGTGAGGGCAGTGGCCTGAGCATCTGGTGCTTAGGGGCAGCCATGGGGGAGGCTCAGAAATCCACAGTCCAGTATCCTGGTGTGAGCTGCAGTATGTACCTGGCTGTGGCAACCCTGGAGCCTTTCCAGGGCAATTTCTCAGTGTGGCTTAGGCCTTGTCCCTGGCTGTGTGGCCTCAGTCTGACACTCCTCTAATCCTCTGGGCAGCTTGTGAGCCAATTAATATTCCTTAATAATTTCCACTTCTGCTTCAGCTAGTAAGTGGGTTCTGGGGCTGGTGACAAAGAACTTGACTGATGCACATGCTATGGTCCGAATGTTTGTGTCCCCTTAAAATTCATATGTTAAAACTTAATCCCCAATGCAATAGTATTGGGAGACAGGGCCTTTGGGATGTGATTAGGCCATGAGGGCTCCACCCCCCTGAATGGGATTAGTGCCCTTATAAAAGAGATGTGAGGGAGCTTGTTCACTCCCTCCACCATGTGAGGACCCAGCAATAAGGTGCCATCTATAAAGCAGAGAGCAAGTGCTCAAACACAGAATGTGCTGGCACCTTGATCTTGGACTTCCCAGCCTCTAGAACTGTGAGTAATAAATTTCTGTTGTTTATAAATTACCCAGTCTATTTTTCTATAGTCCTTTTTGTGTTGCTATAACAGAAACACCTGAGACTGGGTGATTTATAAAGGAAAACAAAATTTATTGCTTACAGTTTCCAAGGCTGGGAAGTCCAAAGTCCATCTGGTGGTGGCAACAGTGACCCAGGGGTCTCACATTGCAAGATGGTGGAAGCAGAGAGAGAACAGAGAGCAAGGGAGACATACTCTCTTCTTTTAAAGCCCTCAGAACCATGCCCTGACCACCATTTTTAATCCATTCACTACTGCAGGGTCCTACAACCCAATCCCCTCTCTTCAAGGCTCCACCTTTCAATTTCCATAATAGGATTTCCCACCCTCTTAATAGTCACAGTGGGGGCTAAGTTTCTAATACATAAAACTCGGGGACACAATTCAAGCTTCAGTGAGTTTTGGGGGGACATAATTCAATCCACTACCCAGCCCAAATGGACTAGGACAGCACTCAAGGCACCTGTCCACTGGGTTGGCCAAATGCTAAGACAATGTACTCCAGGAAACCACTGAAGCTCTTTGATTCAATGTAATCAATTACTTCAATATAATGATTCATTTTTGGAGAGAAATGAAGCACCCACTGACTGGGACTTGGAAATCCTCTTAAGGAGATCTTCATGGTGTTTATTATAACTTTGTCTTTTACTTCTGATGAAGTAACAGAGTAGTAGAGCTAGAAGGAGCTTAGGCAATAATCCAGTTCACCCTGGTTAATTTCAAATGAGGAAGATGAGTACCAAAGAGGAGAAACGACTCGCTCGACATCACACAGCGCCTGCACTGGGTGTAAAGATCACTAGCTCAGGAGTCAGAACCTGGCTCTACTACTCGCTAACTGTGCAGTCTCAATCTAGCCATGAAGTTACTTAGCCTGTTTTCTTGGCCTTCTCATTTGCTAAGAGAATAACAGTCCATACCCACCAGGGCTGTTAGGGAGAGTAAATGAGATAACACATCTAAAGTCGTTAGCATGTGCTTGAAAAATAGCAAACATTCAGAACATGTTAGCTGATATTATTGTTATCCTTCAACAAATATTCATCATGGACCACTAGGAGCCAGGCACTATCCTGGAAATTAGGAATGGAAAGATGAATGAGACATTCTCGCTTCCAATATTGATGATAGTAATAAAAAGAACATCAACAATGGTTGTAGCTCCAGTCCGTTAACATTTATTGAGCATTTAATACATGCTAAGGACTAGGCTAAGCATTTACATGAATTATTTTAATCCTCAAAATAACCTTTTAAGGTAGGTACTATTAATGCCTCCATTTTATAAATGAGGAAACTGAGACTCAAAGAAATTAAGCAACTTACCCAATGTCACCATGTGAATAAGCAATAAAACCAGGATTTGAACCCAGCCAATGGCACTCCATAGCCCAAGCTTTTGAATAATACTGCTCCTTTAAGGATGTTCCCAGGCATTTGGGGGTGGGGGTAGGGAATGGGGAGAAGGCATGGGAAACAAATAATTGGATACACCGTGACTACACAGTTCCCTATAGGATTATAATATGGAGTATACTGTGAGAAGGGACTCAAAAGGGCCAATAATCACTCAAGGAGGTCAGGGAAGTGAAACTGGGCTGGGTAAGCTTTGAATAATCAGTAGTCTGGGGCAGGGGACTCTGGGGAAAGAGAAGGAAGGAGAATGCAGAGTAGATAAAAAGTCCAGGGTGCAAAAATGCAAGAAAGAGCAGAAATGCCATGGCATGTTAGAGATGCAAAAGCTCAATGGATAGAGCTGGAGATGGAGTGCACAGGACGGGACAGAGAGGAGGATGAAAGATCAGCCAGGACTGGAGTCTGTGAGGCCTGAAAGCCATGCTGAGAAGATGCCCTTTATCTAATGAGGGGATGGAGCCTTCAGGTCAGAACTGGGCCTAGATGTGGGGAGGAGGCAGGAAAGAGGAAGAGAGAAGCAACCCAAGGGTGGCATGTAGATTGGCAGAGGATGAGACCTGAGGAAGCTTCTGGAATAGTCCAGACAAGCGGTGAGGAGGCCAGAATGGAAAGATCAGCAGAGAGAATGGAAAGGAAGACTAATTTGGACAACATTTGAAAAGCACTGATTAGAGATGAAACGAGTCTTTGATGAGCCGCAGTGATGAATTAGGGCTGGATTAGATACACATTATCCCATTTATCCCTCCCAACAGCCCTTTGAGGTGGGTACCACATTGCCATCCCAATTGTGCAGTGGAAATGGAGGCTCTGAAAGGTTAAGGAGCTCCCTGAAGGCACATGATGAGTAGGAAGCAAAGCCAGGATTGGAATCCAAGCTTGTCTCACTGCAAAGCATGTTTCCTTCTGCTCTAGATGTGGGAGGAAAGGGAAAGGGAGGAAGGAGCTGAGCATGAGGCTCAGGTTTCTTGCTTAGGAGACTGGATGAATGGTAAGGCCATTAACTGAGATACATATGAGCAGACAAGTAGGGAAAGACGAGACACTCTGAATTTGATGTCCCTGATGGGACACTCTGCAGCTGTCGTCCAGTAGATAACCAGAAATACGGAAGGAACTGGGCTGGGAATAGAGAATAAACCTGCTGATGCCATGGAGCAAGGTGAAATCAGAGAGCATGAGTGCAGAGAGCTGAGCCTGAACTCCAGGGAACACTGAGTTTTCAAGGGCTAATTAAGGAACAGAAGCCAGATGAGGAGCCTGAGAAGGAACAGTCTGAGAAACTGAGAAAGGCTGTGGCAGGAGAATAAGGTGGAGGGGGTTTCAAGAAAGGCAAAGTAGTCAACAGAGTATAATTCAGCAAAGAAATCAAATAAGAAAAGGAATGAAGTGTTCCCTGAATTTAGCAATTAGGATGTCACCTGTAGCCTTGGAGAGAACTCAGTGAACACTCTTCAGCACAGCTCACCTATGGGAAGGACAGAGGCAGCACGGTGGCTGGAGGAGACAGGAGGTCTCGAGACTTCTGCTGGTTTGTTTTCACATGTGAGACATGAACATGTTCATAGGTGGAGCAGAAGAAGCCCACAGAGAGGGAGGGGCTAAATCAATGAGAGAGATCAGAGATTCCCAGCGATGCCAGAGGAGGGATCTGGGAAGACAGATAGTCAGCATCGACCCACCCCATCCTCTTACCAGGTTCTCAACTCTGCCGCAGGACAGAATTCAAGGGCAAGTACAAAGTGAAAACAGGTTTAATGCAACGAATAGAGATACAGATTTCACAGAGTGCGGACCAGCTTCAGAGACTGAGCAGGGCCCGCATCAGGTCCGATACAAAAGTAAAGTTAAAGTTTAGCACACTTAAAGTTTAGCACAAAGTGAAGGCTGGCTTAAGAGTTTCAGAAGTTTGATGCAAAAGAAAACATACACACCTCAGCCAGCAAAGTGTGGGCTGGCTCTAGGAAAGTGAGCATCAACCCTGCCTTCTGCTAGAATTCAACTTTTATAGTTTCACTATTTAACACATATTCATGCTATCTAATGAATATAAATTCCACCTCACTGAACATGCTTGGCTATTAGGGTTATATAACCCTTTTCTACTGGGCACTGGATTTGCCTAAGTCAGCCTTCTGAGGCCTCAATTTCTCCGTTGATGCCAAAAATAGGTCCAACTGGCAACAGTAACTCTCCTCTAGGGGAGGGCCCAGAGGAGGAGCCTGAGACTGAGGAGTGGCTTAAAACCCATAGGTGTGTCTGAAACCTGAACCCATGGAAACTGAGCACCTCCTATCTCACTGGGAGGAGGTGGCAGGAAAAGAATTGAGAGTACTAGGACCAGATACTAAATGTATTAATAAGCTACAATTGACTAAGATATTATGATGTTTTAATTAACTGCAATACAGTGACTACCATACAGATGAGGAGAATAGAGACGAAAGCCCAGAGGCACAAGTGTGTGTGCGTGTGTGCGTGCGTGCGTGTGTGCATGCGTGCATGCGTGTGTGTGTGTGTGTACCTAAGATTTTAGCAAATAAAATAGGAACGCAATTTCAGATCATGGGAGAAGGGCCATTTATTCAATGGTCCAATTATATCAGGCAACTTGGGGAAAAACTGAGATTCTTACTTCTTATAACAAAACAAATTCCAGATGGATTAAAGGTTTAAATGTATGATATGAAACCATACATGTAGATATCAGAAAAATACATAGGGAAATAGTAGTATAAACTTGGGTGGGGTTGGTCTTCCTAAATGTATTAGTATGCCCCAGAGGAGCCTGAACTGGAATTCGAGTGTGGTTGTTTGATAAATGGATGGGTTAGATGGTTGGTGTGGGTTGGGAGGCAAGGGCACATGTATATTTTGGGACTCGATTTGCCTGGAGGTAAAAAGGTCTTAGGGGAGCTGCACACAAATGTCTTGGGTGGGAGTGAGGTGGCAGGAGGGAGTAAATAGACAGATACTGGCTGAAATGGACAGGGAAGAAGGGAGGTGTCAAAGCCTGCCACCCCTGAAAGTCAAGGGCAGAACAGGCCACACCTGCTAGGCACCTCCTTGTTGACACAAAGCTGTTTCCACAAACAACAAAGTGATTAGGAAACGAATTCAGAGCGAGGCTTCTGAAAAGACAGTTGTGGCGGCATAGTCTTTGAATCTTTCTGAATCCTCCCATAAAAACAGCAAAAACCAAAAATCATGGAAGACACAGCAAAACTACGCATTACAGACTAAATATGGTTACAATTCCTTTGCAGGTCCCCCCCATCAAGAGCTGGAGTCTGTCCTTCCACTCTCTGTATCTGGGTGGCTTTGTGACTTGCTTCAACATGGGAATGTGGTAGAAGTGACTTCATGTGACTCTGGAGCCTCTGTGGTGAGCAACCTGGCTCCCCTCCCTAAGGAAGAGATGCTTCCATGAGTTTTTTAAAAGTTACCTCCTGATGACGACAGGGAGTTGATTCATTATCTTAAAAACTTGATAAATGAAGTGAAAGAATTTCTCCTGCTCCTTCTATATGAACTGTGCCACTTTGTAAGCAAATAGTAGATGAAGTAAAGCCCCTCTTTATAATAAAAGTATTCCACTGAATGAATGGGAAAAAAAAAGGAATTAGAATGTCATCGATCTATAATCCCAATGAATTAAGATCTACAAAATGTGCATCAACAGCTATTAACATTACAAAAAGGAGACAATCAGACATTATGTGCCTCCTGGTGAAGGAATATGATACCTATTATAGACTTGCCAAAGGGATCGGGCATAAGTCTGATCAAGCCTCTGAAGAGCTATTAACATTACAAAAAGGAGACAATCAGACATTATGTGCCTCCTGGTGAAGGAATATGTTACCTATTATAGACTTGCCAAAGGGATCGGGCATAAGTCTGATCAAGCCTCTGAAGTGATTGCCAATTTGCAGGAAATACAGAGGATAGATGAGCATGTTGAAGTGCACCATGAGATTGCACCTGACCAAATCCAGACTGTGAGAAACTCTACAGGTCAAGTACCTCAAGATTTTCAACAGATAAATTGTAAGGAAAAGAATGGCAAGAAATCTGTAGACTCGAGTCTTAAAAGTTTTTTTTTTTTTTCCAACCCAAGAGTTTATCACCTGAAAATGATTTTTTTTTTAAGTGGGAAAGACTAAGCTATAGTGTCTAGGGATGCACACCTGGGTGATAAAACTATTTTAAAAATAGGAGAAAATGATTAGTATAAAGTCAGGAGAATGGGTACTCTTGGGGGAAGGAGGGAGTGTGATTGGACAGTGCTGGGTACAGGGAAGGCATTTGTGAGTAGCAGCTCAGTTATATTTGTTAACCTGGGTGGTGTCTATCTCAGAATAATTCATTAAACTATATATTTGCTTCGTGAGGTTTTTTGTTTCTGTTTTTTTGTTTTGTACAATAAGAAAGGTTCTTAAAAAGTAGTAATTTGGAAAAGCAGGGAGTGAGAGAGTGAAACAGTTAGTTAGAGAGGTCTTCTCTTTTCTCATCTCTTATGGTTGGAGAGGATGCAGTAGTAAGCTGGACTTTGCTAAAGAGAGAAACAGTATGGACAGCTTATCCAGAGTGATTTTGCGTAACAGTAATAGTCTTTCTGGGTGTTAAGGAAACAATTAGGGGCATTAAGCAGATGAACAGAGAAAAAGGCTTGAAAGGACATACGAGGTGTTTGCAGTGGCATATTCTGAAAGAAAGATTTATGGGTTTTGTTTATATTGATTTTTCTTATCTTTCTAATTGATCAACAATGAACATATATTCATTTAGTTGAAGACAAACAAACCAATTATTTTTCACTTTTAACAGATAACACCAGCCAGCAGATTTCTCTAGATCTGGAATCTTTCAGGAAAGGGGTCCTGGTGGACATACCCCCTGTAGCAGCCCTGGATCTTCACCCTATCACACTCCATGCCCCGGCCATTAAGATCATCCGATTCACACCCCTGCAAAGGTAGGTCCTTTCCCACAAGGAAACCTTCAGTTAGCATTTACCATGTTACTGTCTTTCAAGGAGAGAGTCCATTGAAGAGCTAATATGAGCTTGTAGAGGGATTGGGTTAGGTCAAGAAGATGAACGCTATTTTCTCTGAAACCCAGGAGAAGAAGGATGAGTGATGAGATTTATCATTTTATGGTTTCAAACCCCTGGTCTCTTTTTCCTCTGGACATTGGGATGAGTCATCTGCTGAAGAAGGCTGGAACAGCTGCAAAAGGCAATGAGAAAGGGCTGAATCACAGACAGGTGAGGGGATTACTTCCCAAACCTCTAGATCCTATGCCGCACCATCTGCACTGGCCCACCAGATCATCAAAGGGCACCCACATCTCAATCCCTGCTCAGGTTCAACTGCAACATGCTATCACTCTTAAGCAGGCTGCCCCATCCAAGCTTAAATATTCACCTACATTTTTTCCTAATATCTTTGTGTATGGTTTTATGTCTTAAACTTAAATCTTTAATTCTTTTAGAATTTGTTTAGATTTATTATGTAAAGTAAAAATCTAATTTTATTTTTCCAAATATTAGCCAGTTATGTCAACACCATTGATTGATTAATCTATCCTTTTTCCACTGGTTTAAAATGCTACCATTATCAGGACTAGATACACACAAACACAAAACTGACCTTAACATTGAGAAGATTCTTCCACATCTTTAGTTAAAAGTCATTTGTGGCTTCAAGGCAGAGGGCTGGAGCCTTGATTCCAAGACTAGACAGAGCTGATGCTGCCTCATTTACAAATATGCATATACAACCACCAGCCTTCCTCTCTCTCATCACAAATTGACTATGGTTAATCTGGGATTAGATAATTTGAGTTTGAATCCTGGCTCACTCTTTACTAGCCAAGTAACATTGGTTACAATACTTACCCCCTCTTCGTGTCTCAGTCTTTCCCTCTGTAAAATGGGGATAACAGAATTAACTACTGCACAGGGAGTTGTGAGGACTGAGTGAGGTAAGACATTTAAAATGCCTGAGCAATAGTAACACTTGTAGGATGTTATTTTCATTATTATTATTGGTGATGTTATCATTATCAACAGCATCTAGAAGGGCTTATGATGGGTTGTGAAGGACTCCCATTCACTCTTCATCAATTAGCAAATCCTATTGAGCACTCACTGTGTTTCAGCCACCATTCCAGCACTGATTAATCAGAACAAGGTCCCTACCCTCTCTGATTTACATGCTAGTGAGTTAAACCAATGGCTAAACAAAAAATATCTGCTCATGTGAATAGTGCTACAACAAAAGTAAAGCAGAGTGATATAGTAGGACTTTGCTAGAAAGTTTACCTTAAATTGGCAGTCACGAAAGGCCTCAGTAAGGAAGTAAAATTTAAGCTGAGATTCAAATGGTAAGAAGGAGGCAAAAAGAAATGTGCTGTTTTTCAAATACTTGGTGTTTTTCTAGATATTTTACTGATTTTAATTTTTAATTCAATTCCACTGTAATCAGAAAACATACTCTGTACAGCTTTAGTTCTTATAAAATTATTGAGACTTGTCTTAAGGCCCATAAATGTACCCTATGTAGTTTTAAAAATGTGTATTTTGAAGCTGTTGCATCATGTTGCGTAAATATCAGATCAAAATGGTTGATAGTGTTATCCATATCTTCTATGATTTTACTTATATATTTGTCTAGTTCTGTCAATTTCTGAGAAAGCACTGTTCAGTTTTCTAATCACGACTGTGGATATGTCTATTTCTCCCTTTAATTCTGTCAATTTTTGCTTCATGTATTTTGAAGCCTTGCTATTAGGAGTATGAACATTAATGATTGCTCAGTTATGAACTGACCATTTTATCACTATGGTATGTCTCCCTTGATCACTTTATTTTAAAATCTACTTCTGGGCTGGTTGGTTAGCTCGGTTGGTTAAAGTGTGGTGTTATAACTCCAAGGTTAAAAGTTTGGATCTCTTTACTGGCAAGCTGCCAAAACCCCCCCCCCAAAAATAACCTCTACCTTATCTGATAGTAATATAGCCAATCCAGCCATCTTATGCCTACTGTTTGTATATTATATCTTTATTTATCCATTTACTTTGAATTTGTTTGTACCTTTATATTAATTAGTTTATTATTTTTTAAAGATGACTCGGTAAGGGAATCTTAACCCTTGACTTGGTGTTGTCAGCCCCACGCTCTCCCAAGTGAGCTAACCAGCCACCCCTGCCGTGGCCTTGGTGTTATCAGCACCACACCAAAATTTTTATCAATTTTTTCAATCTCTGCTTTTAATTAGAATGCTTATTCCATTTACATTTAATATAATTATGTATATAGTTGGGTTTAGGTTTAATATTTTATTATATTGCTTTCCACCTATCCTCCCTGTTTTTGTTTCTCTTTTCCTGCCTTTTGTTGAGTTAAACATTTTTTAGAATTCCATTGTAATTTATCTATTAAATTTTTATCTATACCTCTTATGTTTTTTTGTTTTAGAAGTTCTTCTAGAGATTACAATATACATCCTTAACGTTTCACAGTCTACTTAGAGTTAATATTATACCATTTCACATAAATTTAAGAACCCTGCAGCTGTACAGGTCCATTTTCTCCAACCCCATTCTTTATACTACAGTTTTTATAAAGGTTAAATGTTAATAAATCCCACAACACAATGTTATAATTTTCCTTTAAACAATCGCATAAATGAGAACGAAAATAGCCTTTTGTATTTATATATATATTTGCCATATCCAGTGCTCTTTGTCTTTTCCTGCAGATCCAGATTTCCCTGTGGTATCATTACCCTTCAGCCTGAAGAACTTCTTAAACATTTGTAATGTAGCTGCAAGTGACTTCTCTTCTTTCTTGCTTATCTGAAAATATCCCCTCCAAATATCACCCCCCCACACGTTCTTAAAGGGTATTTTTGATGCATATAGGATTCTGGGTTGACAGATTTTAATTTTCTTTCAGTACAGTTGACCCTCCATATCTGAAGGCTCTTCATCTGAGGATTCAACCAACCACGGATAAAAAATACTTTTAAAACACCCCAAACATTAAAAAAAAACCTTTAAAAATACCATATAACAACTATTTACATAGCATTTACATTGTATTAGGTATTATGAATAATCTGGAGACGATTTAAACTATGTGGGAGAATGTACATAGGTTATATGCCACTAGTATGACATTTTATACAAGGGACTCGAGCATCTATGAATTTTTATATGTGAGGGGTGTCCTGGAACCAATCCCCATCGATACTGAGGGACGACTGTAAAGTTACTATTGTACTGTAAAGTTACTATTGTACTGTTTTCAAGTGTTTGGTGATTACAAAGTCCACAGGCATTCCTATTATTTCTCGCTGGCTGCCTTCAAGATTTACTCTTCATCTTTGGTTTTCTGGAGACTAATTATGCTTTTTCTGAGTACGGTTTTCTTTGTATTTATTCTACTTGGGGATCACTGGATTTCATAAATTATTAAATGTGTGATTTTCACTATATATGAGACATTATTTCTTCAGATATTTTCTCTGGCCCTTTTTCTCTTTCCTCTACTTCTAGGACTCCAATTAAATGTGTGTTAGATCTTTTAATATTGTTCACAG
Organism: Galeopterus variegatus; assembly: GCF_000696425.1. NCBI lineage: Eukaryota > Metazoa > Chordata > Mammalia > Dermoptera > Cynocephalidae > Galeopterus > Galeopterus variegatus. The sequence goes on along the minus strand of NW_007727711.1, from coordinate 325,029 downwards.
GTCTATGAGGCTCCACTGCTTCTTAAAAATCTTTTTCCTCTCTACTCTTCGGTTTGAGTGATTTTTGTTGACCTGTCTTCAAGTTTATAGACTCTCTCGTGTTATCTTCATTCTTCTTTTAAGCTCATCCAGTGAATTTTTTCAGATACTGTATTTTTCAGTTCCAGAATATCCATTTGATAATTTTTTTAGTTCTTCTTTCTCTGCTGAAATTTCCACTTATTCATTCTTATTCAATATTTAGAATATTAGAATATTTTAGAATATTAGAATATTTTATTTTATGTACTTGAATATTATAACAGCTATTTTAAATCATTTTCTAGTAAATCCAACATATGGGTCATCTAGTAGTAGGTATCCAAAGGCTGCCTTTGCTTGAGTTTAGTCACATTATCCTGTTTCTTCACATGCCTCATAATTTTTTAGATTTTTTGGATTATATCCTGAATAGTGAGAATGAAATGTTGTAGAGCTTCTGAATCTGTAATATTTCTCCTAATTGTGTTTATTATTATCATCTTATTATTTCAGCAATTTGACTTGACTGAGTTCTACTTTAGTAACTTTAAACTCCAAGTTCTGTTTCTGCTGCATTGGGTGGCAGCTGATAGTTTTGTTGAGTTCTGTAAGTCTTATTCTGGCCTGCTTGAAGACTGCCCCATGCATGCGTAATTCAGAAATCAGCCGTAATTTTAGGCAGAGTTGTACTTAGAATTTTGGCTACCTCCTGTTCGTTCTATCCCATTTTTCAAGTGTAGACTCCCTTTCAATTGCGTCTGCTTTTGATCACTCTCCAGTCCCATCCGGTAGTTGTCTATTTATTTTTTCCAGAGGTGATAGTTGTTATCTAAGTGAGGGTTGGTCTGATAGGAGTTAAACATTACTGGAAGTGGTCCATTGGAAATTTTTAAATGGGGGAGTGACAAGAACTTATTTTTCAAAGAGATAATTCTGGCTGCTATGTGGGGGAAAGAATTTTAGCAGGGATCAATAGTGGAAGCAAGGAAACAAGTTACGAGGCTACTGCAGTGGTCCAGGAGAGGGTTGGTGGTGGCTTGTATTAGGGTGGGAGCAGGAAATGGAAAGAAGTGGACAGATTCAAGTGTGAAGGTAAAGCCAACAGGATTTACTAAAGGATTAGGTGTGGTGAGTAAAAGAAAGAGAAGACTCTATTATAACTCCTAGGTATACAGACCAAGCACTTGGGTAGATAATAGTGTCTTTTAATAAGTTGGAAAACATTCAGGAAGAAGTTGGGGGTGGGATATATTAAGACATATTAAGTCTTATAAACATATGAAGTTTGTCTATTAGATATTTAAAAAGAAATGTTAAGTTTGTGGCTGGATATTTGACTCTGCAGTTCAAGGCAGAGGTTGGAGCTAAAGGTATAGATTTGGAGTCTTCAGTGTATATATGGTATGTTACCAAATGGGATTACATAAGCTTACTTGAGGAAGTGAAGATGAAAAAAGAAAAAGCAAAGAGGTATCCAGTAAGCTATGGGACAATCCTGAGAAAGAAAGTGCTGCAAGAAGAAATGGTGAGTCAAGGAAAATGCAGACAGAGAACACCGTCAGACTGAGCAGTGCGAGAGGGCACCAGTGAGTGAGGGGCGGAAGCCCACGAGGTGCAGGTGAGGAGAAAACCAAAGGAGGCGGCAGTCAAGATGCGACATGGAGAACTTACACTGTGAAGGGGGAAAGGAGCCGGGCAGTGGCTGCAGGGGGTGTGGGTCAAGGAAAGATTTTTTTGTTTAATACTGGAGTTAAAAGAACATGCATGTATGCTAACAGGGAAAATCCACTCTGTCCACACTGTGTGAACATAGCTGGATCCAAATGTAGCCCACCTTTTCTTGGCTTCCCTTTTCTTACTCCACATGTCCCCGAAGAGGGGGAAAGGATATATTCACAGGGAAAATCCACTCTGTCCACACTGTGTGAACATAGCTGGATCCAAATGTAGCCCACCTATTCTTGGCTTCCCTTTTCTTACTCCACATGTCCCTGAAGAGGGGGAAAGGATATATTTAGGGGGAAAGGATATATTCTGCTGTCTTTAATGCAGATAAGAACTGATTAACTGCGTAGCTATCAACGGGAACAAAATCTCTTGGAACAGATTCATGGAACACTGTTATCTGATTATTGACAGGCACCTTGTGGTCATTGCTTTCAACAATTCTACATTAACATCCTGTGTAAAATTTTAACCCTTTACATATGTAGCAAAAGTTCTGTATAATAATGGTATTTTCTCTGGGTGATATGGTTAGTCGATCCTTTTAATGATGAATTATAAGGGATTTTCCTATAATCCCAAAGGGAGCAATACAATTTAGTGACAAGAATATAGGCTTTGGTATCACTCATAGCTAAGTTCAAATCTTGGTCTGACTCTTCCTAATGCTGTATCTACTTTAAAGATAAATACAGATCATAGGGCTGGCTGGTTAGCTCTCCTGGTTAGAGCACAGCCTTACAACACCAAGTTCACAAGTTCAGATCCCCATACCCACCAGCCACATAAAATAAATAAATAAATACAGATCATAACCCAAGTCTTGTAGACTTCATTAATACCATTAATATACCTGGCTTTCTAATCCTGTCCTCAATGATTGCTCTGTACATATATAACTGTAGGTAATATGTACTGTAACCACTTTAAAACCTACCTCAGCATTGGAAAATTGTGAGTACAGGTGACCTGAGCCAGGCACTCTGTATTTGTGTTGCGGATGTGAAGACAATCCACGCCTCCAAGGATTTCCGGCCACCAGGGATCACTAAATTGCATAAGCAGGTGCCCGTGCAAAGTCCAAGAGGTTACTAATGAACAACTCTATTTTATCTGTGGCTAGAGAGGTAGACTCAGTGTTGTCAACACCAGGCAAACACACAGCATAGCATTTCCCAAGAGAGACCCAGAGAGATAAGTTGGAGAGAAATGCACCTGTTAGAAAGATTACCTTTTTCCAGGATTTCCTACTGGTTTCCCGACAGTGTACTTGTTCACATGAGTCACTCTTTGACACTCTTAACCTATTTATCTGAGTTAATAATATTCAAAACAAAGACAAAAATTAGAAATTTAATTTTCCCCAGAAACCAATTAAAAGACAGGGCAATCCTCCTCATCAATGGAAAGGATCAGATTTCCCATCTAATGTCAAAGGAAAAGCTCTGTGATAGCATTTGGTTTCTAGAAATTATATTGAGAGGTATTTATCCAAAGGCTAGATTTCTCATTGTTCTCGTTTTGGGGTCTGGACTCTGCCTGAAAATAGAGCAACAGGGAGAATAGATGTTTCCTAATGATCTGCATATATTTGACATGTTATCCTGACAATCAGAACCACCATACAATTTAACTAACAGTGTACTTCAAAGTGACAAAGAAAATAGTGC
>NW_007727711.1:297190-321200 GCF_000696425.1 Galeopterus variegatus | reverse complement strand
TTTAATGCACTCCAAATTACTTCTGTGGCTGGGGGTGCTCCAGGCCTTGCTAGCCTTGTAAATTAAACAGAGAGCCAGTCAGAGCAATAAGTAAACTAATTTCCACTAAATGTCTGGACTCATCATCTTATGGTGTGCAGATCTGAATTTCTTGGTTCAGCCGATGCAGAGAAAGCCTGCCAAGGATCGAAGTGAGGACAGTGCAAGAAATGAGAGTCGAAAATAGAACAAAAAGTTCAGCATCCTGTCGGATGAGACACAAGTTTGCTTTTCTTCTGTTTTTTCCCCCTTCTCATTCTTCCTTCCAACACAGAAATGCATCCTGGACTTCCTGTGTGAAGCTTGCAAGGGTTAACCCTCAACCTGCTGAGCCATCCCTTCTGTGTACCCCAGTGCACCATGGGAAATTCAGCCATGTGATTCAAAGGGATCCTCTCTCCATCAATCCTGCAGGGAATGAAGAAGTATGAAAGAGAGAAAATATTAAATCTGACACAAAAAGTAAATTTTTTTTTTTCCTTTTTTTTGTCTTTTTTCATGTCCGGCAACGGATCGCAACCCTCAGTGTCGCGGCCGTACCGGACCGGGACCAGCAACAGGATCGCAACCCTCGGTGTCGCGCCCGCACCTTGCTCAGCCAGTGAGCGGGAACTGGTCTGTATGTGGGATCCGAACCCTCGGCGGGAGCGCCACCACACTCCTAAGCGGCGCACTATAGCGGTGCGCCACCGGGCCAGGAACTGGTCTGTATGTGGGATCCGAACCCTTGGCGGGAGCGCCGCCACGCTCCCAAGCAGCACACTATAGCGGTGCGCCACCGGGCCAGCCCCGAAAAGGATTTTTTTAAACAAGTTACAAAAAGCACAAAGTATAGAATAATTTATTAATTTGGTGACAGAAATTTTAAAACTCTTTATGATAAAAGACTTGAAATATAAAAGATACACAACCAACAGGGAGAAGATATTTGGAATACACAGATCTGATAGGAGATTACTGTCCATATGTACTAAAGAATGCCTAAAAATCAGGAGTACTAAAGAACACCTACAAAACCTAATATAGAAATGGACAAAGGATATAAACTGGCAATTCACTGAAAAGAAAACCAAAATGTTCACTAAACAAATGAAAAGATGCGCAACCTCCTAACAATCTGGCAAATGTAAACATTTAAAAATTAGATATTTTCATACTTATCAGATCGGAAAAAAATATTTTAAATGACAATATTAAGTGTTTGCGAGAATGTTAAGAAATAACAGCTCTTCTACATTGCTAATGGTGCTGTTAATTCATTTCTTAATCTCTAGTTAGTTTCAAAATGCACATACTTTATGACTCACCGATTCTACTTCTGTATATATAACAAAGAAAATTTCATATATGCACACAAGGAAATGTGTACAAGGATATTCATTTTGGCATTGGTAATAATTGTAAAAAATTGGAAAAGGCCAAAATATCCATCAGTAGTGAAAAAACAAACTCTGCTATATTCCTGTAGGGCATTACCAGCAGCAGCTAAAACGAAATGGGTCTACTGAATCAACATGAATCTGTGAAACAGAATGTCAAAAGAAAAGCATGTTTCACAAGCATATATACAGAATAATACCTTTTAAATTGTTAAAATACAAATATTAGGGGGGCAGGAAAGAAGACACAACAATCACAATTCCTTGAACTTGTTAAGAGAAGCAAACAGATATGATGTTGATGGGGGGGGAGGGAGGATTCTGTAAAGGGACACGAAAATCAACCACATTGTATATTGATAAAATAAAACAAAATAAAAATATAAATATCATTACATATCACTCTGTGAACAATCAAATGTAATAAACAGTATAATGTCGCACATCAACATTCAGTTAATGTTTTTTTTCTGGGGAGGGAGTGGAAGGATTTTAGCTGTAATATTTCATGTCTTAAAAAAATAACGATCTGAAGTGAAAATGACAAAATGTTAATGCGTTTGTTCATCTGAGCAGTGAGTAAAGGAATGTCTGTTATATTATTTGTATGGCTGAAATATTTCATAATTAAAAAAATAAAAACAAAATCAACTACAAAGATGTTATCAGGTTTGTAAGAGTGGCACAGTCCATTATAGTCCTATGTGCAGGACAATTCTCCAGGTGGCCTTGGACTGGCCCAGTTCCCCCCTTTTCACTTGTAGTTCTTATTAATAACTGTAGAATGTTCTGGAAATGCAACAATCTGAGATAAGAGGGAGCTAGTTAACTCCTATAGAATTTGGTTAAAGCAAAATATGAGAAGTAGTATTTACTCAGGGACAGAGGACTAGAGATGATGATAACTGCACAGGTGGAGTGCTATCTTGATACTAAACATATTTTAGCAGATGGGAGATAATGCAGTTATATTTTTTTTTTACCAAATAAACGTGTCATGAAAATAGCACCAAAGAAACCAAAGAGATGAGGATACTTAATTAGTGTGAAATACAGAAATCTAAGGTACCTTTTGTGACATCCTGAGAAAATACACTTGGTCAGGCCATAGACTGTCAAAGGTTGGTCTCCAAATAAATCGTATTCTGAGACCCAGAGGACTGATCTTCTCCTGGATAAACCCTAGACAAAAAGTTTCCCTATTAGGTTACTGAGAGCATCTCTATTTTGGGAAATCTTTGAGAATGAACAAGTCATGATCAAGTGAAACGTTGCTTGGGAAAAAGGAATTCTGGACCAGAATCTGGTATACAGTAGATGCTCAGTGAGTATTAGTTGAGCTTAATAAAACTCCCCAGATAGATAAAGGACAAATAAAGGACAAGTGGGGCAGCTGGGTGAAGAAGCTATGTGACACTTAATTCTTTTAGGTGAAATTCCATCACCATAGACCACATAAGAGTATACTTCATACTTCCTCTTCTCCCTTCTACTTCTGTTTTTATCCCCTTTTCTCCACTTTCTTATTGTCCTTTACTTATGCTTTTGTTAACTTGGCCCCAAAGTTTACTTAATCAGGTATCTAAGGATGTCTCCAAGTCTCACTTGCTGATTTAGTGATTTGTGCTTTAGATGTCAACCCAACAGCCCCTATCTGGAAGCCAGGTGCATCAGGAGAAGCTAGACCCCTGTCTCATCCCAGGGCACGAATTTTCATTAGTCATAGCCAAATACATAGGATTCCTCTTACCGGTGACTGTTTTAGAAGTAAACATGTGCTGCAATTCTGGCCAAAGAGACAAGAGAAAGTCTGCTGAGAAACTCATTTTGCCTCTAAAAATAAAAAGAGACAAGGTCATTCCTTTTTCCTGTCCTTCAGATTGACTGTTGACAGGATACCCTTGGCTACTGCAGCCATCCTGTGACATGACAGGACAAACCGAAGGGGGAAAGCTGTAGACCAAGAATGGCAGAATGGAAAAATAGAAAGAACTTGAGTCCTTGATACTATCATTGGCCACTGAATTAGCCCAACACCAAAACAGCCTGGAATTTTTAAGTGATCTATTGAATGTTGTAGTGGATTGAATTATGTCCCTCCAAAACTCACTGAAGCTTAATTGTGTCCCCCAAGCTTTATGTATTAGAAATTTAGCCCCCACTGTGACTGTTAAGAGGTTGGGAAATCCTATTAATTTGTAGGACCGTGCAGTAGTGAATGGATCAAAAATGGTGGTCAGAGGCGTGGTTCTGAGGGCTTTAAAAGAAGAGGAGAGTCTGCCTAATTCTCTCTCTGCTTCCACCTTAATTGTGTCCCCCAAGCTTTATGTATTAGAAATTTAGCCCCCACTGTGACTGTTAAGAGGGTGGGAAATCCTATTAATTTGTAGGACCGTGCAGTAGTGAATGGATCAAAAATGGTGGTCAGGGGCGTGGTTCTGAAGGCTTTAAAAGAAGAGGAGAGTCTGCCTAATTCTCTCTCTGCTTCCACTATCTTGCAATGTGAGACCCCTGGGTCACTCGCCACCACCAGATGGACTTTGGACTTCCCAGTCTCAGAAACTGTAAGCAATAAATTTTGTTTATCTTTATAAATCACCCAGTCTCAGGTATTTTGTTATAAGCAACAAAAACGGACTAATACAAATGTCCTAAATATTTAAGCTACTTTTAATTAGGTTTTCTGTTTCTTTCGGCAGAAACTGTCTTAACAGGTACACTCCAACCTGAAACAATGATATCAGCTTGCATTTCGTGAGTTCTTGATCAAAAGCAACTCTGACAGTCTGCATTTTATTTTTTTTTTTTTATTTTATTTTTTTTTTTTGAGTCAAGGCAAACCCGTTCCTTGAGGATTTTCCATCTTTCTTCTCCTGGGTAACATTTTAGAAAGCCCGCCGTTTCGGTAAGCAGTCATCCACCCAACAGATATTTACTGGGTACCAACTATATGCGAGACACTATTTTAGAAGTTGGAATAACAGTGGTGAGCAAGGATGAGACTCACTGTTTTCATGGAGCTTACATTCTGGGTGTGTGGGGCAATAATGATCCAGGAGTAAACAAGTGAGTAAGACGACTCAGACAGTGCTGAGGGCCACGCGGGAAAGGAAGCAGCGGGCTGTGATCCACCGTGACTCGTGGGGGGCAAGGCCATTTTGGACAAAGTGGTAACGTAGGTCTATCTGAGAAAGTGACATCTGAGTGCAAGACAGAGAAGGAGTCGCCCCATGGGGATCTGGGGACAGAGTTTCTCAAGCAGAGGTAAGGGACCATGTGCAAAGACTGGGGAGGAAATTAGCTTGGGGAACGTGAGGAACAGAACGAGCATGTGCGTGGCCGGAATGGCATGACAGAGGCAGGGCGCTGATGCACGAGGTCGGAGAGGTCGGCAGGAACAAGGTCAGCTGGCAGAGTCTGCGTGATACCCTCCCGCCCCTGGTGCGTTTGCAGCGAGGGCGTGACGACACATGACCCAATTGCCAGGAGGCTGCATAGCAGGCTGCCCTCTGCTTCAACCCCTCAAAAACCCATTTTCTCTATTTCTCTGCAGGGCAGAGCCCTGCACACAGACTCCCGGTGCCCTGGGGTGCAGCCCGAGCGGAGGGGCCGAGAGGAAGGAGGCGGCCTCCGCCCCAGGCTCCCGCCTTGGTCCTACTCCTCGCAGCCTGTTTGCGGACAGGTTCAGGTTCATCTCCGCCAGGCAGACGCGGAAGCTGACATCTTAAGAAGTGAGAAGAAAAAACCAAAAACTACGTCTACAAGTTCACTGCCCTGTTGGAGGCCTCACAACAAGCAGCAAAAGTTTCTTTGCAAAAAAGAAAAAGAAACAAAAGTAGGTCAGGGCTCTTCTGCCTGGTGGCACACGGAGCGCTGGGCAAAGTCCAAAAGCAGCTGGGCCGCTTGGAGGTCTCTGCTGAGACTGCGGAGATGTCAGCACCGAGGGCCTCCCAGAGCGCGCGATTTCTGAACCTGACCTCAGCCGGGGCTTTCCTGGTAACTTTTTAAAACCATTACTTCCTGCCCCGTGCTTTATTTATCCCTCAGGTTTATTTTCTATACAGTCTATACCAAAACAGAGCTCTGTGGGAGATTCCAGGTCACCGTGTCCCATCAGGACAAATTCGACAGATGTGAGGTGAGCCGGGAGACAGAGCAGGCCATCACCGCCACCGCAGAGCACAGGCTTGCACTCACCGCAGGGGAAAAGCCAGGGAAGCTCCGGCGACTGCGACTGGTGCAATCGATCTTCCTTCTCTGAGGGACATCCTGTGGGCAGGGCAGGTGCCCCCATCCCCATATCCAGGAGTGCTGCTCGCGCACATGTTCAGCATGAGAGTGGGGGTCAGAGAGGCGTCCACAGATTCCGGAGAAGCTTGCTTGAATTTCTTTTTTCTTCTGAGGGCACCGGCAATTTCCTTCCATTTAATTCCTTCTCTGAGTCTCCTGGCACGGTCTGCTGTTGTCACGGCAACGGGGACCAGCAATGCTGCTCTCTGAAGTTAATGCACCCGGTGGCCCACTGCCCACAGGCATCTCGGCCTTATTCCAACAGCTCTGCCCGCACCCTGCCCCCCAGCAGCCTGGGTACCACTGAATGTCCAAGACCTGACAAGTTTCAGACAGGACTGATGCCCTTTATTTCTCTACCAGATCCTAACAAATTAAAAAACCAAAAATGCTCCCCAGAAAACCAAACCCCAAACCTTTGAACTCAGTTTAGCTAAAACTAAAATTGTGCTTTCATGCCTTTGAAACCATAAGCAGAAATTTGATTTCGACTGTGGGCTGTTTTCTTTGACCTCTTTCCCCATGGGAAACTCATTCTTCAGCATCTTGTCAGGGTGCCTGGGTCTTATGCGGCTTCTGTCGGTGGTGGTGGTGGTGGTGGTGGAGACAGTACAGGTGGAGCATCTCTTATCTGGAAATCCAAAATGCTCCAAAATCTGAAACTTCTTTCTCCCCGATTTTGTTATTTTTATTATCTTTTCTAAGAGTAGATATGGAAACAAATCTTTGCTCTGCTCAATTGTGGGTTTTTTTGTTTTTAAAGATGACCGGTAGGGGATCTTAACCCTTGGCTTGGTGTTGTCAGCACCACGCTCTCCCAAGTGAGCTAACCGGCCATCCCTATATAGGGATCCAAACCCGTGGCCTTGGTGTTATCAGCACCGCACTCTCCCAAGTGAGCCATGGGCTGGCCCTTAATTGTGGTTTTTTTAAAAAAGATTTTAAAATTGACAATCTGAGATATTTTGATTGCTGACATGATACACATAGGAAATGCTCATTGAAGCATTTTGGATTTTCAGATTAGGGATGCTCAACCAGTATGTGTTCTGCAAATATTCTAAAACCTGAAAAAATCTGAAATCCAAAACACTTCTAGTCCCAAGCATTTTGGATAAGGGATACTCAACACATATTCATAAAAAACACTGGAAGGTAAGCATAATCAAGGGAAAAGCCTTTTTTGTGTTCTTTATCATTATTTGTTAGGTATTATTTATTATTACTGTGTTCTCGGCACCTAGAACAGAGCACCTGGCACACAATAGGCCTCCAATACAAATTTGCTAAATTAAAAAATAACATTCCCTGAGCTCTTACTGTGTGCCAGACACTGTAGTACTTTACACACACCAGTTTCAGCTTTTATGATAGGATTATTGTAAGATCTAAAAAAGCACTTAGGGCCGAGCCCGTGGCGCACTCGGGAGAGTGCGGCGCTGGGAGCGCAGCAGTGCTCCCGCCGCGGGTTTGGATCCTATATAGGGATGACCAGTGCGCTCCCAGCGCTCACTGGCTGAGCATGGTGTGGCCGGTCTCAAAAAGGACAGCGCAGCAGTGCTCCCGCCGCGGGTTTGGATCCTATATAGGGATGACCAGTGCGCTCCCAGTGCTCACTGGCTGAGCATGGTGTGGCCGGTCTCAAAAAGGACAAAAATAAAAATAAAAATAAAGTAAACAATGCAAAAAAATAAAAATAAAAAAGCACTTAATCTACTTCTTACTACATCCAAGGCACTGTCCTAAGCATTTTACAGAAATTAACTCAATGGATCCTCACAACAAACCAGTAATGGGTTGAACGGTGGCCCCTAAATAGATACATCCATGTCCTAACCCCTGAAATGTATGAATGGGACCTTATCTGGAAAGAGGATATCTGTGGATGTAATTAAGTTAAGGACCTAGAGATGAAATCATCTTGGATTATCCAGGCAGGTCCTAAATCCAATGACAAATGTCTTTATAGGACACAGAAGAGGAAAAGACACAGAGAAGTCCATGTGACAATCAAGGCAGACACTGGAGTGATGCTGCCACAAGCCAATGACCGCCTATAGCCACCAGAAGCTGGAAGAGGCAAGGGAGGATTCTCCCCCAGAGCCTTTGGAGGGAGCACAGTTTTCCGACATCTTGATTTTGGGCTTGCGCCCTCTATAGCTGTGAGAGAATAAATTTCTGTTGTTTTTAAGCCTCCAGGTTTGTGGTGATTTGTTATGGCAACCCTAGAAAACTAATACAGATTCTATTTTCCCATATAAAGAAATTAAGCATAGAAGATGAAGTGACTTGCCCCAGTTTACATAGTTAGTAAGTGGCAGTCTGGAATTTGAACACAAGCAATCTGGCATAATGTCCTTGCTCTTAACCACTACTGTCATCCCTGGAGTATATTTATTGAACATCTACTATGTTTCATGTATGTCTGATGCTGGGGATACAGCTATAAACAAAAGGGACAAAGTTCCTCATGAAGCTTATATGGGAATTGAGGTTCAGAGAGGGAGAGTAATTTGCCTAAGGTCACACAGCTGGTGGAACTGGGATTCGAACTTGAGCATCCTGACTCCAGAGCCTGCCCTTTACTCTCTAAAATAAAATGAGAGCCACTGGCCTAGGGGTACCTGTAAACTATAACTAAAGACACAAAGTGGGGAAGTGTAGTGGACTGCAGTAGCTGTTCCCTTTACGTCTGAGCAGGTTCCTTGTCAGTGGGGTTCACTCAGGCTGCCTTGTGATGGTAGAGGGAACAGTATGTGGCTGGGGAGCCAACGGGTCTACCATGAGGCAGAGACAGAGACATTCTTCTGTCTTGCCTGTCAGGATGGCCCAGCACCTGGGGACAACACCTTGAGGAACTAGTGAACATCAGCGTCACCCCTCCAGATTGCAGGCAGGCTGAGACATTTGACCTAACTTCCAGCACCAAGGGCAAATCTGTTCCTATGTTTGCCATGGAATAATTGGAATTCCACCTGGAGAACAAAATGACTTATTAAGTGAAACCAGACATCATTCCCCAGGTCCAAGGGTAAAAGCTCTGAGTGGTGCATCTGCACTTTCAATGAAGCGGAGATGTTGTGTCCTGGGACTTCCGACACGTAAAGACAAACACATTTGAGAGGATGAAGGTGCCAGAATGAGCTGGACATATGTTTTTAAATTTTTTTCTTCCTCAGAGGGAGGAAAAAAAATGAAAAAAGGAAACGGTAGTTTAACCTGAATAAATGTGGTGCAATTTCCTTTTCAGAATTGAATTTTAACTAGACCAATTGCAAAAGCAAAACAGGCAAAGGGCACAGAATGGGGAGAATAAAAGGAAGAAAAAAAGGACGGGTGGAAACAGTAGAAAGAGAGAGACAAAATAGGGAAATTCATTCACAAAAGAGAAAGAAAAATATGAGATAAAATGGCAAGAGATAGTGATGAAACATAAGGGGAAAATGAAAGAGAGAGACGAAAATCAAAATAGATAACCAGAGGAAAAGGGGGCAAGAAAGATAGTTACTTTCTGTGTCACTTTTCCAAATGACCCTCCACCTGGGGCTCTGGCCACACTCCCCCCACCCCGCCCCTTGAGCCACTGCTCAGGGGATTCTCTATCAGTCTATTGAAGAGGCAGGAGGCTATCAGTTTACAAGAAGAGAGGAAGCAGAGGAAGAGGAAAGAAAGCAGACAAATTACTAAATGAGGAAGCCAATTATCCAGTACACCATACTTCAAGCTGTCAGTAGGCTGCTATTCCTCAGGCACCTTTGAGCAAAGTGGGACTTAAAACTCTCGAGTTTGCTGCCATCTGGCCTTTCCAATAAGATAATCTATACCGACTTCCCCTAGCATGTTCACATCAAGTTGCCAGCATCATGAATGAAATCTTTGCAAATCACAGACTAGGACTACAGAAACACCAGATCACAGATCACAAAAGCAGAAGAAGCCTTCCAACAGAACTGCCCAGAAACCACTTCGGTTTCCTATTTGGACAACTAGAGGGTTTATTTGGAGCCTTCTGCTGACTTCTCTAATAGCAACAAATGAAAAAGCCAAAAGCAATAGACATTTGTTTTAGTCATGAAGCCAAGGATGGTGCAGGGTAAAAGACTTTTTGCAACTGTCAAAAGCTAGGACATGGAAGGCAGTTTAGTACACAGCATCTTAATTTATGGAGAATTCTCTATTTTCATATAAAACCCTTACAAACATTGATGCAGAACAAAATACCTAGCACCTACCCTACCACTCCAGCTGATGTGGTCATTGCTGCGCAGCAGCCGCCCCATACAATCTGAAGTGGGAGTGGAGGGCAGGGAAAGGCCAGACAGGAAGGAGATCAAAATGTCTGGAGAAAAAGCCTTTTAGTCAGTGGCAGATTCCGCTTTGCAAGAATTGCGAATTATGGAAAAGAGCTGGGGCATGAGGCAAATAAGATTAGCACGATTATTTAGCATCTCCATCCTGAGCAGCCAAACTCCAGAAGATTCCGCTTTGCAAGAATTGCGAATTATGGAAAAGAGCTGGGGCATGAGGCAAATAAGATCAGCATGATTATTTAGCATCTCCATCCTGGGCAGCCAAACTCCAGTAGTAGAGACTTGAAAAGTTTAAATTTATGATATACTACATTTTCTTGTTTCCTAAGAAAAGTCATGTGACATGGTTGGCTTGAATCTGAAGGGAGGCAAAGAAACTCAAGAAAAGGGAAATGTCAGGTTTGCAGTGATGAAGTACCTGGGGGGATAAAAGATGCTGGCATTTCAGTGATTACTACAACCCTAATTCCCTTGGAAAGCAGAAATGGCAAATCAGCTTGTCCCCTCACCAGCATTCTAACAACGACTCTCCTCCTCCATAGAGAGTAATAGCTGTAACTCTGGAAAACATTTATAGGGACTGATACACCCACCTTCACACTCTGCAAGGTACAACTGATTAGTCACAGTCACAGTTTCTATAACAACATTTCTCGGTGTGAGGCCTGTGGGCTACCTGCATGAGAATCACCAGGGAACTTGGTGAGACTACAGATTGCTGAATCCAAATTTCTTGGGAGTGGAACTCAGGAATCTACATTTTAAAAGTAGTTCTGCTGGGGATTCTTATGCACTCCAAAGTGACTCTTCTATCACGTGCTATGTATGGAATCTGCCCTCCTTTCTTTCCTCCCTCCATCCATCCATCACAATCTTCATATGAGGCACTGTGTCAATGTGGAAGATGAATGACACAGAAGTCACACTGAAAACGGCTGCAGTGAGGAAACATTCCCAAATGTAAAGGTGCTCCAATAACTCTAAGAGCTCATATCAGTCCATAAAAGATGCATTCGGCTTCCTGTTATGAAATGCTGAACTTCTAAAATATAAATATATTTGAGGAAATTAAAACACAAACTAATGTTCACAAGGATGACCTAGTCTCTCTCATAGGCAATTTATTTTGGGAAGAAGTGTATAAATATAAACACATCTATTGAACTTGCCAATAATTCTTTGCTCCCTACCTTGTCTTTATTGAATTATCTGACTGTGACATACAGAGCACAGCCATGCTCACTCAACATGAATAAGAAATCCGCTTGGGTCTGTGTCAGGGGTGTAATCATGTGAACGATAAGTAAGTTAACTGCTGGCAAGAGAGACCCACCATGCAGGTAAGGGACTTCTCACACACGGGCAGGGGTTTCTCCTGAGCTGCCACGATCCACTGCAAGGGAATGAGAGGAAGAGAGCGGCAGAAGTAGCTGCAGGGAACCGGTTTGCATACAGTCATGAGACGGTTTTGTTCACCCTCTCTTCACATTATACCTGTGGTGTTTTGAACAGACCCTGATATACTTTATCAGTGCCCTGGTGAGCTAAGAAGCAATTTCCTTCTGTGAAAGAGAATCCCTTCCTCAGGTTTCCCACTTGATCTACATCTTTCTGAGACATCCCGGTTAAGTCCCCAGTCACTCCTCCTGGACCCCTCCAGCCTGGCGTGACTTCAGGATTCCTTCACTGTCTTTTCCCAGGTTTGCAGGCTCTGTTCCTCCTTTCCACAACAGCACCCTTGACCTTTCGCCACCCTCCTGCCCTGCATCTTTCAACCACCAGAAGCTTTCAAAAATGAGAATGAAACAAATTCCTTGTCCAAGTTTTGCATGTATTTGAGCTCTACCGATAAATAGGGAAAAAGACCTTTTTTTTTTCCTTTTTGTCTTTTTTCGTGACCGGCAACGGATCGCAACCCTCAGTGTCACGTCTGTACCGGACCGGGACCGGCAACGGGATCGCAACCCTCAGTGTTGCTCCCACACCTCGCTCAGCCAGTGAGCGGCCAGTCTGTATGTGGGATCCGAACCCTCGGCAGGAGTGCTGCCGCGCTTCCAAGCGGCACACTGTAGCAGTGTGCCACCGGGCCAACCCCGGGAAAAAGACCTTTAAGCATTCTATGTCAACCGCGGCCAGTCTGTATGTGGGATCCGAACCCTCGGCAGGAGTGCTGCCGCGCTTCCAAGCGGCGCACTGTAGCAGTGTGCCACCGGGCCAGCCCCGGGAAAAAGACCTTTAAGCATTCTATGTCAACCATAAAACATGCTTGTGAGGAATATTGGTTTTCTCCTAGACAAAGAAAAGGCAAGCACAAAGTGCCCACCACAGAAGGTTCTGGAAATGGTGGCGATGTGGTTTCAGCTCTGCTGACTCAACTCAAACAAGAGGGGAATGGACCAGAAGGAAACCCCATGTGATAACTGCTAACAAATTCCACTGCTAGGTAAGAAACAAGTTATTAGCTGTGAGGTGGAACGCTGTGCGTGTATCAGTCAAGTTGCACAGCAAGTCTGACTTGGGAAAGAACCCACTGGTCCTACAGTCAAAAGCTATCTATTTCGGATCATTTGGGTTTGGCATAAAGCTACCTACCACACTGGTTTTCAAACTGTGTTCCACAGTTGTGTTCAATGTGGGTCCATTCCACCACCTCCAGACCCTGTTTATAGAGATGTTGGATGAAGAAAAATAAACAAACTAAAAAGCTTGAAAACCACTAGCATATCACAACGGTTTCTGTGGGTTTTCAGGTGCTCAGGCCAAAGCAGAAGACAAAAACAGAAAAAGAAAGAGGAAATCACTCAACCTCAATATTGCTGACATCAGGTTGGCTTGAAATCTACCAACAGATTATGTTAGTTCTGGAAGTCATCAAATATTTGAGCCAGGATAGGGTGAGCTGGAGAAATGCATTTTTCAGGGAGACATTTTCATCCTTTATACTCTTGATTTATGTAAAGTGATTTCTATGAATATTCTCAGCAGCTGATACAAATAATAAGGAAACTCTCCAAAGACTGAGACTCCACAGTTTTAGAAACTCAGGCTAAATCAGACTTTGTAGGTCTTGAGTTCTGCAATCATTGTTAACTGCCTCAAGCTGGTCACCTCTGTGACCTGTCATCAGCATCAACCTTTCTGACATCAGTGAATGGCCAGTGGGTGGACTCTTGAATCTGTCCTAGTGAAACAGACTCAAGAAGTTCCCATAAAATAAGGATTTCAGTTTTTCAGCAGGAACAAGAGTGGGACAGGGCTTTGGTATATATTCCTCCAATTTAGAAAGGGAATTCTCAGTTTTTAGAAAATCTTGCCTATTGCAGGTCTTGGCGTTGAAGCTTTCTACATAACAATCTAAAGGCATCAGAAGGACAAGGTAGGGGCACTCATCACTTGCAGGCATGTAAGAAGAGCACAGCTCTGCAAACTGAGTAAGGGGAAAAGTAACAATTGTTTTTCACCCTTATTGCCCCCATCTCCCAGCCCCCAACTTACACTTCAGTTTCCTGTCTGGCGATTTCTCCAAAATTCTCAATAATGGAATTTTTATCATCTTCATCCTCATTTTTGAGCTCTTATAATGTGCCTGGCATCATGTTTTATACTGTTAAGGTCAGTAGGGGTTGGAGCGTCCCTTAAATGTTAGGGGACACTCCAACCCCTACTGACCTTAACAATACACGTTGCCTCGTTAATCATCACAATACATTCACAATGTAGTTACTATCAGTATCTTACAAGTGATAAACTTGTTGCCCCAAATTTTTAAATGACAACTTCAAGTCATGGCTCAAAAGTGATGAAGCCAGGCCTTAAACTGATGAGCCTGCACACTTAAAAGCATAGAGAGAAAGGAAGCCTTGTCTTGATTATCCAAGGATGCCCTGAGGAATAACAGAAAAAAACATATAGAAAGGTTTGAAAATTGGACCTAAGCCAAACTAGATTCTATGGTACAGAGTTTTTAAAAAATAATTTGAGATTTCTGTACACAAGGTGAGAATTTTATGAGTACATAGATTTTTCATTGAATCCCAATGGAAAAAACCATTATTTCTTTAGTGACAGAATGCTGGGAAGGTCTCTCTTTGAAGGCTTCTGGGCCTGGATGAGAACATTAAAGGCAAATAAAAATATGAGAGGGGTATTAAAAGGTTCCCCCAGAACTCAAAGTTTTGTTGCAATAAACTGAGTTGCCTATGACAAGTCTGTCAAGATGGTTAAAGTTGGGAAAACTGATAACATGTCCTTTGGTGTCATCTTAGAATGTGTAAATGGTATGGTTAGAAGTGATCATTGAGGAGTTTTCAATAACAGTAAGACAGTCCTATTCTTTTTGAAAGACTTGGTGAAAGAAAATATTGCCATTGCCAATAAGCTTTTTATCCCGTCTCTTCGGCCCCAAGCTCACCACATCAGGGGCATGTAGTCCAGCATACATAGAAATGGTAAGGAATGGCAACATGCCTGTTGGTTATCTACAGGGATAATATATGTTACAGAATGCTTTGAAGATTGTAAGGAATGTTAGTGATGGGATTTTTTTTTTAAGTTTTCATTTATCTTAAATTATTAATATTACTTTTTTTACATTCTAAGATATTTTTGCAGAGCAGTTGGTGGGGGTGGAGGAGAGGGAAAGGGGGAAGGAAACAGTGTGGTTGAGGCCCGTGGCACCCCCCTCATTCCTGCATGGGAGATCAGGCGGCTTCTAGGTGTGGCTCAGTTGTTGCTGGGCTGGATGCAGATATCAAGGGGTGTGGCTGAAGCCCTTGGTCCCCCACTGCCCCAACTCAGGAGCCCAGGGTGTTTCCAGTGGCAGATCAGTGGTCATCGCTGGGCTTGGTGTGGACATAGGGGGGACAGCGCTGAGACACTCAGCCCTCCCACTGCCCCTGCTCAGGAGCCCAGGGCGCTTCCTGCAGCAGCTCAGTGGTCAATGCTGGGCTTGTTGTGAATGTTGGGGGGCACAACTGAGGCCTGAGGCCCCCTCCACCCTGTCTCGGGAGCCCGGGGTTCTTCCTGCGGCAGCCTGGTGGATGTCGCTGTACAGGGTGTGGTAGTCAGCGGGGCATGGCTGAGGCCTACAGCCCTCTCTCCTCCCTGGCTCCCAATCCTTCTAGGTTTTATAGGTGTTCTTTGCTGGTTTTAGACATTTACTAGTTAATATCAAACTTTGTCTCTGATCTGTGGGTATTTTGCTTTTTCTTTCAGTTCTGTGTTGGATTATTCAGTGTTCCCACCACTTAAACTATGCACTGGAATTAATTTGTTGTCCTTTGGTTACTTCTAAAATGGGGGAACTTCCTGTGGGGAACAGCACTTGAGCCCTGTGGTTGAGCTAAATTGCTGCTTTGCTGCTGATTCCCTGGGGAAGACTTTTTGTGCAGTTCAGGTTTTAATTGTTGACCTTGTATATACTTCCAGGTCTTGGGAGTCTAGTATACCTGGGTTGTGTAGAAACTCTGGTCTGGGCCTGAGTCTCTTCAGCAAACTGCACCCCATACAGTTCTATACTCCTGACCAGTCTCCACTGAGTGGGCCTGTGCTGATTGGGGAGCAGATCAGCTGTCCATGCTGTGCCCCAGTGTTCCCCTGGTGGACCCATCTCTCCCAGTGCCTGCACTCCAAATACTTCCCATGGGACAGGCTGTGCACTGGTCCCTTGAGATGACTCACCAGCCTCTGAGTGGCTTCTTTTTTCTGTTGTCTGTGGCTCCCTGCTCCTATGTGGGCCCACAAGAACCCTGTTAGTGGTTTTGCAGCCAGGGGGGCCACCAAGGTCCTCTTCTCCCCTGCTCCCTCCAAGCAACTTCATACAAAGGGCACAGCTGTGAATTTTGCCAGCTCTTGCTC
Organism: Galeopterus variegatus; assembly: GCF_000696425.1. Lineage (NCBI taxonomy): Eukaryota > Metazoa > Chordata > Mammalia > Dermoptera > Cynocephalidae > Galeopterus > Galeopterus variegatus. Next base: position 305,326 of record NW_007727711.1, on the reverse strand, counting down.
CATATGCTCACCAGCTCTGGCCTTAAAGCGGCTGTGGCTTGAAATGGTAGAAGCAATCCTTTCTTTCTCCCATTGTGGCTTCTCCTGCCTTCATGAACTCCATAGGTCTTTCTTCCTCTTCTGGGATTCTACTGGCCCCAGCTTGGCTGTCGTTGCTTTTTAATAGTTGTAAATTGGTTGATTTGTGGGAGAGACTGACGCTGAGGACCGTCTATTCCACCATATTGACTGGAAGCTTCAGTGATCGGACTATTAACTTGGTTCCCAGATGATTTGCAGACTTGTTGGGCAGCATAGGGCACCAAAGAAGTTAAGACAATTTGGTGGACTATATAGAAAATCAGAATGTTTTTGCTGACAAGAGATAACCAAAGTTACCTGACTCCTCCTGTATCAAAATTAGAACCACAGTCTTTGTCATCCAATAGATCCCATTGATGGAAACTCCAACTTCAACCCAGATGGAATGGAAAACCAATCCCATAACACATGAAGGAGCCAAATGCTATCAGGGACTTTCCCTGCTATAGTCAGAACATGCCCTACAGCATAATGGAAAGACCACAAACAAGGAGATTTGAGTTTGCAGGATGATATATTACCTTATTCCATTTGTTCTGCTATAACAAAATACCACAGACAGAGTAATTTATAAATGATAGAAATTTCTCATAGTTCTGGAGGCTGGGAAGTCCAACATCAAGGTGCTAAGAGGTTCCCTCTCTGGTGAGGGCTGCTCTCAGCTTTCAAGATAGCACTTTCTTGCTGCATCCTCCAGAGGGGACAGACGCTGTGTCTGGGAAGGGAAGGGACAGAAGGCAAGAGGGTATTCCCTTCAATCTTGATATCTTTTATAAGGGTGCTAATCCCATTCATGAGAACAGAGCCCTTATGGTCTAATCACCTCCTAAAGACCCCACATCTTAACACTGTTGCATTGGGGATTAAGTTTCAACATATAAATTTTGGAGGACCCATTCAGACTACAGCACACATACACACACCCCATCCTCCCAATAAAAATACAGATACACAGAAGTACATGCAAGCAAATAGCTATGGTGCACATGTCATCTAGAGAACCTTTCAGGTAAAGGGCCAGATTGGGGCTGGAAAGAAGCCTGCCAGTGGGGTAGCAGGGACTAAGCACTGTGGCTATCTAATCTACAGACTTCCTTCTGTGGCTTGCTCATAGTGAGTCCATGTTCCCAACCCCTCCAACATTCCTGTAATGACTGACATGTGCTTCCCCCAGCTCCTCAGATCTTTCTGCTGATATTTGCCTGGGGTAAATTATTTTTCTCCAAAGACTGGCCTTTGGGGTAACCATCTTTTTCTTGTCAGTTCTCTTTTTTTTTGCCCCTTCCCTGTAAAGTTCATTTATGGTAGAACACACAGTCAATTGTCAAAGCTTAAAACTATTTTACAAGGGGATGCCAAGCATCCCGGCCTTGTTCAGGAAGGGTAATTAATGAAACAAAATTCACATACTTGCCACGAAGGCATGTGTGGGGATATTCTTCACAGCACTGTTGGTCGTGGCATAAAGTTGGAAACAATCTGAATGTCCATCAATGGGGGGATGGCATAGTGGTATTGTCAATCCAAGGAACACCACGCAGCAATTAGAAAGAATGAGGTAGATCTATACAGACTAACGTGGAGAGGTGTCTAGGTCACTTTGAGTGACTAAAGCAAGTGGCAGAATGATAGCACATGATTTACATATCATGAACTTCACCAAAGAACCAAATGTCTTCTATAGTCATATATATATATATATATAATTATAAAGGCACATCAAGTTCTTCAAGGCTACAACATATCATGAACTTCACCAAAGAACCAAATGTCTTCTATAGTCATATATATATATATATATATATATATATATAATTATAAAGGCACATCAAGTTCTTCAAGGCTACAAACCAAAAGAAAATCTCAGATTCTCTAGACAGGACGGCGGAAGGGCCCTGGCATTTCGGTTAGTGGTTAAAGATCAACCTTACTTGAAATTTTCTGATTTTGTTTATAAAAACAATGTATTTATGTATCACTTATTTAACTAGAAATAATTTTAAAAATTCCCAGCACTGGGACCCCTCCCCCCAAGATACATAAAAGAAACGAAATAACTCTCTTCAGTCCTAGAAACCTCAACTTGACTGTTGATGTAATTTCTCTATTCATCACTCATTCACCCATTCAACAAATATTTCCTCAGGGCCTACGATGTGCAAGCCCTGTTTCTTCTCTCAGTACAGAACCTCCTACTCTCGAGTTCCCTCTTTCCCTGATATTCCCCACAACTCATCGCTTAGCCCCAAGTTCTTTTCTACTGGGGTCCTCCAGACTCATCAGCTCTGGTTCCCAAACTCACCCAGAGCCCCAGCCCTCTCAGGGACTCATTGTTCCAGGCACTCAGCTCTTCCCCAACAAATATTAACATAACCATTAGCCTCTGTACCATTTTACTGCAGTTCCTTTATTCCAACCCTGATCCCACATGGAGCACTCTCAAGTCTACAAAGGCGGGGATGGAGAGGGGCATTCCCCACTCACACCATCCCCAAGTCTCGCTGTAGAAGAATACAGTGAGATGCAAATCCCCATCTGAAAATGCTCCCCACCCCTTGCTAGACACAGAAACAGGACTGTTATTCTGAAGCTTGGACCTGACCTCCCAACCACATGTCCTTAGGTTCTGCTCTAGCTGCAGCTGGAAAAAAAAAAAAAGGAGACATCTGACAGTAATGAGGTTTGGTTCTTGTCTCAGCTTTTTATCATTTCTGCCAATGAACACTCTCCAGGCTGAAGCTGAGCTTCACGTTTCCTTGATTTTTCAAAAAGGGCTTGCACGTGAAGCTCAGCTTCTATTAACTTTTCTTTCTCCAATCTGCCCCCCAAACTAAAAAGGCTAAAAAGGAAAATTTGAAATGGCCTGGTGGTGGCTTGGCAAGTGGCAAGTTTCTCTGGGAAAGGCAGAATTTGTGGGTAAAGGGTTAAACATTAACACGCTTCCCTGGAAGTTCTCTTCTAGCCTGTTAATGGAACCCAAGAGCAAACCTTGGCAGGAATTGAACATTAGCTCATGACAGGTGTAGGCTTCATGCTGACTGCTGCTGCATTTCCAGCAAAAAATACTGGGACATGGGGACCACTCCATGACACAGTATGCTGGAACAGATTGCTTTGCAGAGATCTATTTTGGTTGAAATAATTCCTTATAACAACTTCCTAGACACGCTGTCAGGATGGCCTGTTTCCAAGGTAATAGCTGATGCATGGGGATATAATAGACATCATCTGTGGTCTTCTAGAGATAAAGTCGCCAGAACACCCTGCTGCATTCTTCTAATAGAGCCATTCATCCATCAGCAACCTTTACTAAATTGGGTCCCCCCCGTTACACACTCCCCAGCAGCCTCCAGTTGTTTCCACATCATAATATTGTTCATTTTTACTGTAAATCTGGGGCCACAAACTCAAATGTCTGTGAGAGCCAGCCAGATAATATAAATGACCAAAGCAGGCTGATGACAACCAGAGTCCCTGCCTGTTTAGGGAGAGGATACTCTCAGCTGCAGTTGTTGGTTTTAACTTCAGGATGCTCTTCTGGAACAGTTCTTTGCAGATCTCTTCTAGTTGAAATAAATCCATAAACAACATCCTGACACACCATCAGGATGGTCTGTGTCCTGTCCCCCCAAATTTATGTCCAACAGGAACCTCAGAAAATGACCTTATTTGGGAACAGGGTCTTTGCAGATATAATTAGTTATTTCAAGATGAGGTCGTACTGGATTGGAGTAGGCCCTAAATCCGATGACTGGTATCTTTTTAAGAGGAGAGACAGAGAAAAACGAAGACACACAGAGAGGAGAACACCATGTGAAGATAGAGGCAGAGACTAAACTGATATCATTTGTAAGCCAAGGAATGCCAAGAAATGCCAAGGATTGTCAGCAACTGCCAGACGCTAGGAGAGAGGCATGGAACCAGCTGGTGAGGAAGGTACTCTGTTGGCATTTTCTTTCTTTTTAATTTTTTTTTTTTGTGGGGGGGGCTTGTAAAAGGGCAAAATCTTTCAAAGAAAGAGAACAAAAGCAAATATGCTTGTGCTACACGGTCTCTCAACTGAACAACCACAATGGCTCCAAATATACTCTGGTCCCTTTCAATTCACTCTCTACACTGTAGCCAGAGGACCTTTTGAAAACTCAAATCAGATGATGTCATGCATCTCCCTGAAATCCCTTAATGATGTCCTACTGCTCTTTCAATAACATCTAAAGTCACTATCATGGCTCATAAGGCCATGCAAGATCTGGTCTCTGCTTCCCTCACTTTCTGCCTTGGTCTCACTGGATTCCTCTACTCCCTACATTCTCTTCGACCTCAGGACCTTTGCACATGCTGGTCTCTCTCCCTCAAATATCCTCATACCCCCACCATGCATACATACACATGTATATGTACACACACTCCCTTTGCTTGGCAAATGCCTACTTATCCTCCAGCTCTCAGGTCAGTCTTCCAAGAACTTTCTCTGACCCCTCCAAAGTTAATCCAGACTCTTTCAGACACTCTCACGGTACCANCAGGAACCTCAGAAAATGACCTTATTTGGGAACAGGGTCTTTGCAGATATAATTAGTTATTTCAAGATGAGGTCGTACTGGATTGGAGTAGGCCCTAAATCCGATGACTGGTATCTTTTTAAGAGGAGAGACAGAGAAAAACGAAGACACACAGAGAGGAGAACACCATGTGAAGATAGAGGCAGAGACTAAACTGATATCATTTGTAAGCCAAGGAATGCCAAGAAATGCCAAGGATTGTCAGCAACTGCCAGACGCTAGGAGAGAGGCATGGAACCAGCTGGTGAGGAAGGTACTCTGTTGGCATTTTCTTTCTTTTTAATTTTTTTTTTTTGTGGGGGGGGCTTGTAAAAGGGCAAAATCTTTCAAAGAAAGAGAACAAAAGCAAATATGCTTGTGCTACACGGTCTCTCAACTGAACAACCACAATGGCTCCAAATATACTCTGGTCCCTTTCAATTCACTCTCTACACTGTAGCCAGAGGACCTTTTGAAAACTCAAATCAGATGATGTCATGCATCTCCCTGAAATCCCTTAATGATGTCCTACTGCTCTTTCAATAACATCTAAAGTCACTATCATGGCTCATAAGGCCATGCAAGATCTGGTCTCTGCTTCCCTCACTTTCTGCCTTGGTCTCACTGGATTCCTCTACTCCCTACATTCTCTTCGACCTCAGGACCTTTGCACATGCTGGTCTCTCTCCCTCAAATATCCTCATACCCCCACCATGCATACATACACATGTCCCTCACTTTCTGCCTTGGTCTCACTGGATTCCTCTACTCCCTACATTCTCTTCGACCTCATGCACATGCTGGTCTCTCTCCCTCAAATATCCTCATACCCCCACCATGCATACATACACATGTATATGTACACACACTCCCTTTGCTTGGCAAATGCCTACTTATCCTCCAGCTCTCAGGTCAGTCTTCCAAGAACTTTCTCTGACCCCTCCAAAGTTAATCCAGACTCTTTCAGACACTCTCACGGTACCACGCCCCTTTCAAATTTAGCACCTCCCACCAAGATGTGTTTGACCATCTGATTCATGTCTGTCACTCCCATTATACTGTAAGCACCATCCCTTGTGCCCAGTACAGTGCCTGCCATACAATATGAACTCACGGGGACAGTATAGTGTTATTCCTTCAGGGAATTTGCATGCTTAATTTTCTCCTACTCCAGGCTAAACAGTCTCCACAGCCTCTTTACTCCAATACTCCTTGGTTTGTATTTTATTATAGTTACATTTCATGTTTTGTGCTGTTCCCTGATGTTCACATCTGTTTAAGTCTTCTGACCATAAACCGCCCTGTGATCACTGCATCACCCAATATGCAATATGGGGCCTTATCATACCTAATAAGTGTTTGTTGGGTTCTTAACGACATTTTAAACTTTTTCCTTTTAATAGTGACAAGGAGGCCCTTTACAGTTATGTGGGCAGAGAATTTTGCACAGAGGTTAAGAGGCTGGAATCTGGAGTCTGAAACATGGATTTGAATCCACTTTGTGCCAGGCCCAAGTCAGGGGGAGGATAGTTTTGGACAGGAGGGCTGCTTTTTCGTGATGCTAACTCTGCTTTTTATGAAGGCTTCATTAAAAATACCAGCCCTTGCATCGCATGGATTCACTTCTGTTGTAAATGCCTTGCTTTAAATGGGTCCAAACTACAAGTTTTACCAGCTGGGGGCTATTTCCCATCCCCAGTGACATTTGACAATGTCTGGAGACATTTTTGATTGTTGTGGCTTGATCTGGAGGGTGGGGGAAGTGTTGCTCTTGACCTCTAGAGGATGGAGACTGAGGATGCTGCTCTATACCCTGTAATGCACAGAACAGCTCCCACTCCTGCCCCGCAATGTCCAACAAAGAATTATCCAGCCCAAAACGTCAATAGTGTGGAAACCTTGAGAAACCTTGTTCTAGACCATCACATTTCAACATCCTAGGGGTCCCGAACTTATAGTCACAGACATCATGTTACAGGTTTGGGTAATTTACTCTCTGTTGCATTTCAATTAGCCCTTTTTTCAAAAGAAGAGCCTTCAACAATAATCAGCATATTTCAAAACTTTGTGGACCATAAAGTAATTTGTCCTGATCCAAACTAAATCTTTCATCTCTTCTATCCAGGCCCCGAAATTCTCTGTTCTGGGCATTGTCCTTCAGGAGGGACCATAGAGCCTCAAGGAACTCCAGGCTGTTCAGTGCATACAGGAAATCTGTGGTTAATCACTTCAACCTGCTTTACTTTAACAGAGATTTTCTGAGACCTGTTTATTGTTCTGCTGCTTGGCTGTTCTGGAGTTATCTATGACCAAGTCTTACATTTATTTGTAGAGCAAAAGAAGGTATATTTTTACTCTCACATCTCTTCCAAGTCCCTGAATTAAATCAGTGTGAACTTTCCAAAATAAATTCACCTTTGAGCCGAAATGAAGCATGGAAAGTTTCAGCCCGAAAGGATACCTTATTAGAAGGTTAGAAGCAAATGAAAATGGGGTTTATAATGAATATTTTACTGTAACTTCAGCACTTAGAGTTACCAAATGAAGAGGATTTGTTAATATAAAAGATTCTCTAACAGGGTCCATGCATGCTATCCAGGACTGACTTTCCATTCCTTTTTTCTTCAGACCCTAAGAAAAACAACTGGAAATAAACAGAAAGGAAAAATCAGCACATGTGGATCTAATTCTGCACCATGTCACTGGTTAAAACCCAAGGAAAGAATGTTTTATCAGAATGAGAAAAGGGGAGTAATCAATCAGAGGAAGGAAGACCTCTGATTCTTTCACTCCACAAATGTAATCTGTAGAACCATGACTGTGGTCTACTAGTGTTTGTCACCAACTCAAAGTTAATATTTTATGTGGATGGCCACCACGTTTTTCCGTACAGAAAACTATTCCCAAAGCTCTGGCCAATTTGTAATAGAGATAGATAGTAGGGCATTTGGAGCTTGTTTTTCTCTTAAAACTGAACACGGAAAAATATTTTCCGATCACCTCGAACTCCTGCAAGATTCAAAATCTGGACAATTCTGAGGCATGCACCTTTTTAAAACTTCATCCATAATCATAGTTGTGACTTTGTCCACATAAGGCTCAAATACTATTAGGTAATGCAGCATTAACGCTAGTATGGCATTAAAAAAACTGCAGAAAGATGAGTTGTCCTCTAGATAATACTGTTATTTTCAAATAGTTTTTAGCAGCAACAGAATGCTTCCCTTCTACCTCCCTCCCTCCAGACACACACAGTCTTGGGCAGAATACAAATATATAAAATAGATAAAAGAGAAATTGCTCCAGTAAAGCAGGGGCTCTATCCCCCCGCCCCTTTCCCATACTCTTCTTTGCTCCTTACTGACTGGCTGGATAAACACATGAAAAAAATAGTTTCAGAATGAAGTTTTTCATTTTTCAACAGATTGAATTGGCATCATTTAGAGGTAGCCCTTATTTAGGCCACAAGAGCACGTACATACTTCTCCTAACTGTAATAGTTCACATAAATAGG
>NW_007727711.1:295434-296788 GCF_000696425.1 Galeopterus variegatus | reverse complement strand
TTATTTAGGCCACAAGAGCACGTACATACTTCTCCTAACTGTAATAGTTCACATAAATAGGAGTTACTGGAGAGTGTAATGGGGGGCCCTTTTTATTTTTACTTTCCTTCATTTTGTATTCATATTTGCATTTTTATTATTTTCCAGAAAAGGCAGTTTTTACTTCTCAAAAAATATATCTTTAAAAAGGTCAATATTTTATCAAGTTTCTTTTTAGTATCTTTTGGTTAATTTTTATTTTAGATTGTTTGTATACTGGCAAACAGAAAAGAGTAAAAGGGACAAATTCCGTCTTTTTTCTTTGCCTATAATTTGATCAAATAATAATACATATCTATGGAGTTAGTCAAACTGATGTACACTATAAGGCTATGAAAGGGACCTATGCATTATTCTATCTGCATTTTCACTGATGTAGCTTTTATGAATACAAGATGCTGGTGCCATGATGTGTGTCACCCGCTGATGGTCAGGGTTGATTCTGCTACCTTGGATGGCTAGACAGAGATTCCCACTCTCCATCACAGCCTTACACATGCCTTCCACCACCTTGCATCAAAGAAACCTCATTTCCAGATGAAGGAAGACAATTCCTCCATCAAGGCCATATCCTTGGCATGGGCTAATAAACTCATAACATTCATAACCTAAATGTTATGAATTCTAGGTTTCTTAATAAAAGCATTTAGCACAATTCACATAGCCTTTAATTTATACTTGGAATAGGAAGGCATCTTTAAAAAGTTTTCACCAAAAAATCATTCCCCAAAATGCATGTTATCACCAAAACAATCATCACCACCTCAAATCTGTAATCCTGTCAAAGCAGTCTGTATAATAGGAGCAGTTAGATGACAGGGACTTATGGAATCTTGTGTTCATTTCCCTAAAATATCCTTAGCATTCCTCTTTTAAAAGTATGAGCACAATCAAAGCAGCTTAAATTGTGGCTTTCTCCTGGCCAGCTCCGAAAAACAATATTCCAAAGGCTGTGCATCTTATCTTATGGTCCACATTTCCAGCAGGGCCAAATACGGAAAGTACATTTGGATTGGCACTTGGCTTGAACTATTTTACTCTAGAGAAAGAAAAATTGAGCAATTTTGGAAGAACTCCATATTCTTCTTTAAAAAATTTTTTTTATGTTCCTCTTGAAAACTAGTTACTACTTGGAGCAGGAAAGAAGGGTTTTGAACAGCTGTCCCTGAGTGAGTTGGGAGAATGTTAATCACTGTCCTTTCTCTCCTTTACTTAAAGATTAGCTCATATCCCAGGCCCCTGCAAAAGGAAACCGCATATAGTTAACTTTGGAGACTATCATGAGGAATATTTCTGTAACAGTAGTAGCATGTCA
>NW_007727711.1:290627-295304 GCF_000696425.1 Galeopterus variegatus | reverse complement strand
TTACTCTAGAGAAAGAAAAATTGAGCAATTTTGGAAGAACTCCATATTCTTCTTTAAAAAAAATTTTTTATGTTCCTCTTGAAAACTAGTTACTACTCGGAGCAGGAAAGAAGGGTTTTGAACAGCTGTCCCTGAGTGAGTTGGGAGAATGTTAATCACTGTCCCTTCTCTCCTTTACTTAAAGATTAGCTCATATCCCAGGCCCCTGCAAAAGGAAACTGCATATAGTTAACTTTGGAGACTATCATGAGGAATATTTCTGTAACAGTAGTAGCATGTCAGCCGGATCTAAAAGACGCTCAAGTCCGGAAACTAACCCTGGCAACAAGAGCCCAGAGGGTCAGCAAAGGGCCGACTGGACATTTGAGAAAGTCATTTATTTCCTGACTAAAGTTCTCCAGGAAAAAGTAAAACTTAACAAAAACAGAGTAAAAATGAAATTGCTATATAGCTGGGCATCTGCAACCTTAGCCAGAGTGTATTCGTAGGAAAAGTGAACCTGCATAGACCATCTTAGGTTAAAAATACTATATTAAATGCAATTCCCTCTGTGTATTGTTAAGGAAAGCAAAGTGTAGAGAAATCGATCATATATAACCCCATTTTAATAAAGCAAACAATGATTCCCCCAATTCAAAATAAAAATTTTTTTATACAATTTTGGAGTACAGAGCTAGATGTGGAGGGATATATAACACGTTCCTAATATTCATAACAGGGAGGAGGGTAGGAGAAGGGGGTAAAAGGAGTTTTTAAAAAAGAGAGACAAATTGCTCTTGGAGAGAAAAACATGCATGGCACAATAATATGGAAAATTGGTACTAAAATTCTATCTATGGTTTTATTACAAATATGCAAAAACGAATCATGGATAATTTTCTTAAATCAATTGCTATAACGCACTTTAGAAATATGGACAGATTCTCTACCTGTGGTTAATACCCTTTATAACACACTGGTTAGACATACAATATTAAGACAAAAATGAGATGCACTTTAACAGTGGGTCTGAGACATGGTGAAGACAGGCAGTGGTCTATGAGATCTAAATGAATCAGATACAGCCTAGAGAATTCCAGCCATGCACACAAATGGGATAAGGAGTGAAACCGGTCCCCTCAACAATTGATTTCCTCAGGCACCTGGTGGTCTGGAGGTCTGTGACCCCACAAAAAGCTGGAGACCATTACAGCAGAGCTGCAGAGCACTGAAGAGAAAAGCTCAATCTGACCTAAATGTTAAAATAGGTACCCTAAATCTGTTAATATGGCAACAAGATGCTTGCTTTAATGGGAATAGGAAATTGATCAGAAAAAAATTAAGGAATAAAATATTAAAAAATGTAAATGTGACGGAAGTTATAAACAGCCTAAAGCTCCTCTCCCTTCGGGAACAGCTGTGTCTGCTAATCCCTCGAGGAGTCCTCTCTGCGATCTCCCTTCCTTCCTTCCTCCATCTCTCTCTAATAGCTCCCTTGTTCCTGCTGGACAAAACTAGCCCTTTGTGGCTGCTCTCAGAACAACATTAAAAACAGGAATAGGGAAATTGTAAACAGGAGGCTTCTGGCCTACAGGCGAAGACACACACAGGCCTCTGAGGCCTACTTCATGCTAAGCAAAGAAACAGATCTTTGTTGCTAAAGGGATTAGGACTGCAGGATTTCGGAGGCACTGCTGAGGCATTCAGCTGGCCTGAAGTAGGGGCTTTGTAAAGAGATACCTCCATTAGAGGTCTGTGAGCGGAAATCATTCATACTCTTTATACAATCTGGGTAATGTGATAGTGTTGGACTGTTAAACGCCTCTGGTGAGGCAGGGTCCTATCTCCTTGAATGGTAAATTCTTTAGCAGCTAAATAGATGGTGGTATAATTACCTTCACTGACTTTTGCAGGGCAGGGGAGGGGGGTGTGTTATGTCTTCTACCTTTAACCCTTAGTTGTAGTAACGTTAAAGGATCACTCGAAACCAGGGAGGCAAAGTCTTTCCCAGTTGACTCAGAGATAGGTTTTATTTTTCTAATGCTGGCATCTTAATGTTATCAAAAAACGTGAGTCTCTGTGCATCACCTTTATAGTCAACGACCACTTTTTCCCCACATTCACCAGGACAGTGTTTCCATAACTGCCTCATTCTATGCCCTTGATCTAGGGTGTCCCCCAACCTGGCTCCCTAATTCCTAACCATGCCATGTCTACTCTCGCCAGCCAGCCATTCCTTCACTCACCGCCCTGCGCCCCGGGCTGGATTGGTGCTCTTCCTCTGAGGTCGGAAGTGTCCTGCACATCCCTCTCCTGCTGCATTCTCGTAAACTTGGAGACTCTGTGTATGTCTGCCTACCCTAGTAGACAATGTGCTCCTGGAGGGCCGTGGCTTATTCACCTTCATATCTATATAATGCCTGGCGCTTTGCGGGTGTGCAGAGCTGTGCCCAGCAGGAAAGTGAGATGGCTGGGTTATCTTGCTTTTAGGTCAGTCCCTATGGTACCTGGGAAGACTGTACCCACCTGCGTGTTTTAATGTATGAGGATTAAAAAAAAAATTCATCAGTGAACATAGTGAACCTAGGAGTCTTGAGGGACCAAGCAAAATACACTGTGGCCATTTAGGAAAGAAAACCGAGCCCTCCAAGGAACATAGCAAGTGGTCACTCCCCCACAAAGGGCCGGCAGCTTTCTGCGTGTCTCGCCTCCACGCTCTTCTTGGTTAGGGAATGATCACCAGTAGAATAGAAACGTTATTTGGGTTCACATTTTGGAGTCCTTAGATTCAAATATTAATTATGGTATTAGATGTTGTATACTTGAAAATATTCTCAGAACTAACTCTAAAAATAAAGTTAGAACCGTGGAGGGAAGAAATGCTGCATCAGAGCTAAGAGACACTTTCTCCCGGTATGATCAGACCCTGGATGGCTGACACATTCATTGTGGGAGAAAGTATGGCCCCGGGCAGATGTGGGGTTTTTGTGGTAATTTCACTTGGAAGGGGTCCTGGTTTCTGTTTACAAGATAGGCTTGCAAATACGATGGAGACTTTGCAACAACTGTTAGAAGGCTGGTGTTTTTCTCCGCTGATGCTCTCAGATATCTGGGACATGCTTCTGTATGAGCGTGGCCTCGGCCATCATTACTTGTTGGCTCTCTCCATTGTTCACAATTATCTATCTGGATTTCCTCTCTCTTCTCACCATTTGGCAGATGGGACTTTCTGCTCTTACATTATTAACATCACTGTCGGCAAAAAGCAGTTAAATATGGAAGCAAGAAAACAGCAGCGAGGCCATAGGCTTTGTCTCCAATTCTGCCACTTCATCGTCCATTCAGCCACAAAGTGCTGAGCACCTACTATGTGCCACACACTGTGCCAGGCACTGACAGTATGAAGATGAGCATGATGAGGGACTCAGTCTAAAGAGGGGCCGGCACGCATAACCACAGTGGCTAATTCCAGGCAGCAACCTGCACAGGCATTCTGGGAGCGTGGAGGAGGGACGCGGCAGGAGGCATTCAAGGAAGGCCTCCCAGAGGAAGGTGAGCACTTAGCCTAGAAGTCAGCTCCTGGATGGAAAAAAATCCATAAACATGCTTAGGACAATTGAAGAAATTTGAATATGGGCCACATATTAGATAATATTATTGTGCTGACATGAAGTTTCGGGGGTATGATAATGGTGTTGTGGTTATGTAAGAAATTTTCCAAAATAAAATTTGATAAAAAATTTTAAATACATATATATAATATTTCAAGGGCTGAACACCAGACTGGAAAAAGAAAAGATAAGTGTTGGTCACATAGAGAGAGGGGAAGGCACTCCAGGGAGAGGGCTTTGGAGGCAGTAGCTGGTACGTGTGGTGAAGGCAGAGACCTCACGTGTCTTGTCCCTTCAGTATCCCACACATTGAATGGCTCTTGGCAGAGCTGGCACTTGTATGTGTTTGTCAAATGCATGAAAAAGTTAAACAGTATTGTTTATGTGGGGAACTGAGAGCGGACCAAAGAGAGCATAAGGTTTGCGTTAAGGACTGAGAACTGCCTCGGCTGTGGAGGTGGGAGGCTGGTCATGGAGGCCTTTGTGTATTCTGCCAAGGCCCTGGGACTTTATCCTGTGGGCAAGGGAGCAGGAGGCAGGGCAGTCAGATTAGCATCTAGAGGGACCACCCCGGCAGCCAGGTGTTAGGCAGCGTGCTGGAGCACAGGCCTGCAGGCAGGGAACAAGGTACCAGCCAGGATGCCTTAGGCTTCCTTAAACACAAAGCCTTGACTCGCATTGGCTGAATTTATTGAGACTTATTATCCAACATAACTGTAAAATGACAGGCAGCAGATAAGTTGATTCAGTGGCTCAGCGATGTCACCCCACATCCAGGTTCCATCCCTCCCTCCCTCCCCACTCGACCCCTCACTGTAGCTGGCTCTGCTCATCTTCAGAAGATGGCTGCAGCACTTCCCAGAGTGAGGTCCAACACGGCAAGGACCACAGACAGAAGGGAGCCATCTCTTCTATGTGTCTCTTTCTTAGCAAGGAAAACTCTTCCAGAAGCTTCCCAGCAAACTTTCCTTCCCATCCCACCTGTTCTGACTGGGTCATGAGCCCATTCTAAAACCGATCCTTGTTAAGGAAATAAGATTACAATGATTGGCTTAGAATAACTTACACGGGGGGGGGGGGGGGGGGG
>NW_007727711.1:280678-289627 GCF_000696425.1 Galeopterus variegatus | reverse complement strand
GGGGGGGGGGGGGGGGGGGGGGTGTCAACTGCTATGAATCATCACTCAAAATGCTTGAGAGGCTACTGGTCCAGGCCAAAGATGCTAGAAGCCTAAACTATGATAATGTGGTAAGGGAGGAAGAGATGAGAACAGATTCGAGATTTACATAGGTTGTCATGTTGGTAGAATTTGGTGGTAAATGTGGAGGTGGAGGGGAAGGAAGAAAGGTCACCTTCCATATTTACAGCTTGGGAAAGTGGGTAGAAAGAAATGTCACTAAAAGATAAAGTTCACCAGAGGAGAGGTAGGCTTGCAGAAGAGATGGCCTGGGCAGGTTCAATGTGAAGTGTCTACGGCATCAAAACAAAGGAGCTGGGCAGTCAGCAGAGTGCAGGAGTCAAACCATTGTCCCAGACCTGTGGTCCATAGTCAGACATGGTTCTCAGAAGGGCTTTGGTCCAGACAGACTTTAAAAAAAAAAAAACATCGAACTAACATTTAATATATGAGAGATTCCAAATAGGATTATGTATTTCTGGCTTCTCTGAGAAAATTAGAAAATCTGGCAACACTGGTCCTGAATTCCTACGTGTCAACAATTGGCTGGAACCCAGTGGCAGCCACCCCCCTTTAGCTAAAACCAACGGTTCTCTGGTCTGCACATTCACTCACAATCAGCTTCATTCATTTACTCTACATGCCAGGCCCCTAAAGGCATTTCCACCAGACACCCTGCTCAGAACCTTGAGGGAAGGGGTCCAAGCTGCAGATGTACATCTGGGGTCATCGGCATTAGGTGATGGGAGAGCCCTGGCTGGATGCCACCACCCAGAAAGTGGAGTGAGAAGTCGGTCAAGGAGCTATCCCTAGTGCTATCAATTTTTTAGAAAATTAGGAAGAGAAATTCATGCTGGAGAGAGAAGAAACAGAGAAATCAGGGCAGAACCAAGAAAGCTTAAAGTCTCAAGAGCTAAGAGAGGAGAGTTTGGAGTTGGAGGCCAGATATGGCACGGAGGTCCAGGGACAGAAGGATCCAAAGGAGACATGGTGCCAGAGAGATAAGCCTCGCTCCAAAGCATGGTCAGGGAAGAAGCCAGAGGGCAGTGAGCTGGGTGGAGGATGAGAGGTGGGTGGACACAGTGCACATAGACTACTTGGGTGAGCAAGGGAGAAGAAAGGTTGGATGGAAGCTAGAGAGATTATAGGGTCAAGGGGTAGTCCCTGTTTAGGATCAGGGAGGCTTAGACATCTAAATGGGAGAAAGAACCCAGTTGAGAGGGAGGCAGTAGAAATTTCACAAAGAGGGACAAACGACAGATCCAAGTCCAAGAGGAGTTGGTGGGGAGGGAGGCAAGAGAGTCAGGTGCAGGTAGATGGATTCACCATGAACAGGAGAGGGTCCAGCCTCCACGGCTGCAGGACAGGAGGAGATGATTAACCTATGGGCAGATGAGTGTGTGCAGAAATTTGATGGCTATCAGTGGACCTTCCACAACAGAGGAGAGGGCTGGAATTAGTAACATTTCAAAGGGATGTTCCAAGGTGCCCATGCTTGTCCCTTTGGGATGAAGGCTGGGGTGGGGAGGGGAGAGAGGGGAGGCTTATCACCTACAGACACCAAACTTATAAGCAGCAATGGTGGCCTGGAGTTTGGTTTTCAAACCCTTTGAGACTGAGTTCCCATCAGCGGAAGGAAAAAATGTGATTTGCAGAAGCTCACTCTCCCCGGGAGCAGTAGCTCTGAGGGTGGAGGAGACGTGGTCACAGCACCACACTCAGGCTTGGGGGCTGCAGACAATGGGCTTCTGGTCCTCTCTGGTGCACATCTTGCTCCTCTCCATGCTTAACTCACTCCAGAAGCACCCACCACGACCAAGACAGCAATAAACATAGCTCCACACTTGCTGGTACCGGTCAGCTCGGCCACAGCATGGGACACTTTCCTGTAACACCAATCCATCTAAAGAAAATGAGCACGCACTGCGGCTCACTGGATGTTGTACACAATTTCTAAGCAGAGTAGGCACCAAAGTGCCACCTTTATCCAAGGCCTTCAGGCTTCCTTCAGGGGAAAAGTCTGCCAGAGCAATTTTTGGTGGGCAATTCTTTTTTTTTTTTTTTGTCTTTTTGTCTTTTTCCGTGTCCGGCAACGGATCGCAACCCTCAGTGTCGCCCCCGTACCGGACTGGGGACCGGCAACGGGATTGCAACCCTCGGCGTTGCTCCCGCGCCTCGCTCAGCCAGTGAGCGGGAACCGGTCCGTATGTGGGATCCGAACCCTCGGGCGGGAGCGCCACCGCGCTTCCCAAGCGGCGCACTATCCAGTGCGCCACCGGGCCGGCCCGGGCAATTCTTTTCTAATGACGCTTTCTATCTGGGGGAGTCAGGCAGACTCCAAGGTAGCAGATTCCCCTGTCAGTCCTTTGTTGCAGATCAAGGTTTTCATGATGACCAAAAAACAAAACAACCTTCACAGTTTGGGGCTGCAACACTTCCAGGGCTACTGGAGGCCCCAGAGCTTGGGTGAGCCTTGTTGGTCCAGTTCTATGATCCAGGGTAAAAGCCCTGAGGAGCAGGGAACTACCCATCAGAAGATATCCACAACAACACGCTCAAGCCCCTTGACACCCAATTCCAGATGTGATCTCCAAATTCAGAGCGACTTCTTCCCCTAAACTGTGTGTTAATAGAGGGCAGAGGTGGGGATGACACAGAGTAACAGCCTGAGTAACAGCAATGGCCTCCCCTCTCCCTTTTCCCACCCATATTTTAATAAAGTTTCCTAAGCATAATTGTTTGGATTGTCTCTCTTCTATTCTGTATTTATTTTATGGTAGAGCTGCTATGAGGCAAAAAGAAACAGAAAGCTTGTTTAAAAAAAAAAACGCAGGAGGAAAAATATGCCTGCAAAGGCCACTATCTAGACATTACGCTTCTTTGGAATAACTAGAATTTAGCTGATATACAAATGTCCATGTCTTAAAAACAATCTCTGATTATAAAAATCCAGTGACAGCGCTTGCACTGGAAAAATCAATATTCTTTTAATTCCTTCTAAAAACGGGGGTCATTAAAATAGAATCCAGGCTAGAAGAGGTAGGCATGCTGGCATCATTTCACCTGTTTTGAATTATGTGGTTAAACCCAGTATGCATTTCCCTAGAGGGGGCACGGAATCTTCTTCCTTTAAGAACATGTTAAATGCCCATCTGTCAGAAACAATTTGGGGGTATTGAGGTAGAGATGAGGAATAGAACAAACCATCCCTTGAGGTTCCTGCCCATGCAGAACAGTTCTGTCTCTGCTACACGCACATACTCATTATCCTTGATCGACGCCCCCCTGCACGGCAGGTGTGCCCACCCACACTGGAGATACACCGGTCCGTGTCCTCAAGAAGCTCGTCTTCTCCTGGCAGAGCCAGATGCCCAGCCAGACCATTCCAAGACAATACCACCCTGTGAAAGCAGAATATTGATGGAAACCCAAACACACACTACTATTAATAATACGTATTAGTGGGAAGGGGCACCATTAAGAGCCGATCTCCTGTACTATCACAAGCACTGGGGTCTTAACGCGTTTTTCATTTAACACAACAGCCCTCGGAGGTAGGTGTTCTTATCTTTGTGTAACTGAGTGATGACCAAGGTAGAGAGGGGCGGAGCTGGGATTCGAACCCAGGTTGCTCTGATTCCAAAGTTTATGCTCTTTTTATATCAAGCAACATCTCAAGTCCCACTTTTATCAACATAACTTTTCCCAATCCTTTTCACTGAATGTTATTTGTACTTCTCTTAAGGCAATTACCTTAATCTGGAGGTAGAGTCATTTGTATACTTATCAATTTTTATCTGGAGTAGTTGTGACATTTATCAATTTTACTGGACTATAAACTTCAAAGACAGGAATGGCATCTCTATATATTTTAAGTGTGTGTGTTTGTGTAATTTCTTAGATAAGGCATGTCTCTCTGATGAGGTGGCATTTAAGCAGACACCTGAAAGAAATGACAGCAGCTGTTGAGGGTATGGGAGAGGGGATATGGGGGTCATGTGCCAGACAGAGGGCACAGCGAGTGCAAAGGCCCTGCGTTAAGGGCAAGTTTGAGGAACAAAACCTTCGCCCTTCCCCACCCCTGTCATTCTGTCTTCCTACTCTGCTATATTTTTTTCACTATTTGACATATTTGTGAGCTTATTTACTTATTTTTTTATGCTCCCACTAGATTTGGAGCACCACGAGGACCTGAGCTTAGGCTGTTCTCACCGCTGCTGATCCTCAGTGTCTATAACAGTTCCGGCATACGGAGGGACCTCTGCACCCATGTGCCTAGGAATGTACCGAGCATTACATGTGTTTTTAAGTTTTGTTTATTTTTATTAAGCACTTATCATGTACAACCACTGAGCTATGCACGTCATATGCATTAGCTCATTTAATCCTCACAAAAACCCTACTGAGGTGGGTGCTATTATTATGCCCATTTTACAGGGGGTGAAACTGAGGTTAGGTAACTTGCTTAAGGTGACTCAGCCAGTAAGTGATGGAGCCGGGGTGTGAACCCAGGTCTGATCCCAAAGTCTGTGCCCTTTAACCAAAACATTATTCTAATTTTGCTAAGCCTATAGTGGCTACCACACTATATGTGGGGGGCTCTCAAATATTCCTTGGATTGAATTAAATATAGTCAGTACAGAGGAGGAGCCATGCCCAAAGAGGATGTAACCTAGAATTTGGAGACCAAGTTAGAAGATGCCTTATTTGCATGTGGAAGCTAGAAAGGACCAGCAGAAAAGAAATGTGGTTAGCTTAACGTGCACATTATCCCCCAGAAACTTACCACATTAGGAACGAGGTCTCAGTGTGTGGCCCGTGTGACAAGGGTGCTTTCTGAAGGCTCTGAGGCTGCTGACTCAAAAGGAAACACGGATTTCCATTCAGCTAATGGCAGACAAGGTCTGACCTCTGAAACTGTCATATCATCAATGGGGAGGAGAGGCTATCATAACAAAAAAAATGTGTTGACTCACAGGGGAAGCTGAAAAGGGAGAACTGGATAAGAATACCCTGTCAGAGTTTACCCAGGAGGTCCTGCATCTGGTGGGCTGGAAAGTTTTGTTCTATTGAAAGGTAAAGGAGGAAGAAAAAGCTCAAAAGGTCTTTGTCCAGAACAGGTTAGATAAAATATCCCACAAAAACTTGCTAACCCCTTGCTTTGATTTCATGCTTGCTAAGGCTGATTCAGTTCCCTGACACTGAAATTGATATTCCCAGAATAATCATCACAGGTTTTCTCATCGGTTTCTCCGTCCACCTAGCTGCATTGCTTAATTCAGCACTCAGGTTTATGGGTCAGGATTGTGCTGCCAGTGGGCAAGCCCTCCAAGCCTGATAGGTCCTGGATGAGTTGGTAAAGCAGAGTTTCCTTAGCTAGTAAGCCTGAGAGTAAGACCCTAGACTGAGATGCTATCACAGCATCATGGGTCCAGCTCTGCTTTCACCTTATCTATAAAACAGGGATAATGATGATTGCAATGTCTCCCAGCTTATGATGACAATTAGGAGGGATCACCAGTACATAGACAAATTCACTGATCCAAGAGTTTCCATTGTCACTAAATAACACATCATTCCTCACAGGGAAACTGAGGCTTTTCCTCACTTTTCATCTTTTCCTCACTTCTCATCTACAGTTATCTAAATATATTTTTTTCTTCTCTTCCACCATAAACACAGCTTGGGTTTTCCAACATCCAGCCACCTCTTCCTACTCACAAATGGGCCCCCATGTCCCTATTCCCGTCACTTCTTTGAGATCATAGTGAAGCTTTGTGTTGTGCTGTGGTTTATGTCCAAGTACACTCACAGCCATCATCTCATGGAATTTCCCCAACAGTACCCAAAGGCAGGCCGGAAAATGGTTACTCCCCATCTTAAAGGAGAGGAAACTGACTCCGAGAGGCTGCCTGAGTGACTGGAGGTTCAGGGTCCCAGAGCTAGTGAAGGCGGAGCTGCACTCCACCCCAGCCTGCCACCTCATGCCTGGAGCTCTTCCCTTCACCGCACCACCAAGGGGGCCGTGAGCTAGCCCAGCCCTGCAGGTGCTTAACCCTCTAGACACCAGAAGAGCCGGGATGTGGGCTGAACCCCAGGGTATTAGTCACAGACATAGAGATGAGGGAAGATTTCTTCCTGATCTAAAATGTTCTGAGCCTTTTTGAAGAATCAAACAGCACAAAAGAAAGGCCGGAATGCGTGCTCCCTGCCCCCCCATCAGCTCTCTGACATAGGGGCTGTTATTGGTCCTCACTTTATAGATGAGACTGCTGAGGCACAGAGGATTTAAGTAACTCGATCATGGTCATGCGGTCAAGTGTCAGAGTCAGGATTCAAATCCAGGCAGTCTCGACCCCAGATTCAGGCTCTGGTAGCCTCTACTCTTAAGCATGCCCAAAACTTAACTCCTAATCTTCCTCCAGATACAAGCTCCACCCTCAGTTTTCCTCCATCTCAGTTCACAGCCCCTCAATCCTTCCAGTTGCTCAGGCCAAAATCCTTGAAGTTATCCTTGACATATCCCTTTCTCTCTTACCCCAAGTAGAATTTATCAGAAATTCCAGTTAATTGTTAATCAGCAAGAGTTCAAATCCTGCCTCTCCTTACCTACCCTGATACTTTGTACTAGTTAGCTAACCTTAGCTTTCTCAGCTGTAAAATAGGTTAAGTAGGTAAAATAGGTTAAATTAAACTGCACAATACTGAGTGAGCTGGAAAACAATAAGTAGCGTTTTTAGGACAGCTAACATTTAGAGAGACTGACAAGGCTCCAGGTGCACTCTCACAGGTGGCTGCACCAGGTGGGCTCATCTCAGGCTGAGCATCTTGCCCCCAGACTCAAAAGGAAGAACTTGGCTTTGCTGGTTCTTCAGAATTGGTCAGGCTCGAGGTGTATCTAACCTCACACCCTTATCCATACTGCCTGTCAAAATGGCCACAGCAGGGGCCGGCCCGGTGGCACACTGCTGAGCATGTATGTAATTACCCTGGACATTGAATAAATAAGCCCCATAGAATTTATTCAACTTTACTATAAATTACCAAATTGTTCTCCACACAGGCTATATTAATTTACATTTCCTTTCAGCAGTGTGTGTGATCCTATTTACCCCATATTCTTACTAACACTTGATGTTGATGAATTTTTTAATCTTTGTCCATCTGAAAATCATGGTATCTTATTTTTGTTTTAATTCACATTTTTCTGATTACTAGTGAGTCATCAAGTTTTAAACTTGGAAGGACCTTTGGGAACTTCTAATCAATGCTACATTTTAAATATCAAAAAAACAAGACTAAGAATATTTCTTTACTGCAGCTTTTTCTTTCCTGATAGTACTTTTCTGGTCTCATTGTTGTCGTATAACTTCGTATAATGTATGCTATACGAAGTTATTACGATCCCGTGGCCAGTCCCGGTCCGGTACGGGCGCGACACTGAGGGTTGCGATCCGTTGCCGGTCACGAAAAAAGACAAAAAAAAAGGAAAAAAAAAAAAAATGGCCACCGCAGCCTCATAACTGCCCAGCTGCATGAGTTATTCATCCTGCCATACCCTCAGCCTCTTGACTGATCTAACTGTGAACAATGTTCCCTACAACATGCTCCAACCCAGGCATGTAAGAGCCCTCAAAATCAAGGGGTATCAAGGTGCAGGGGACATAGCCCCTTCTGGCCCTGGTACTAAAATGTGGTACCTCTACCTAGCCCCTCCCTTTCCCCAAACCAAAAACAGCTATCCAGACTTAAGAGGGGCTTCAACCAACACAGTCTGGTCTCTAGGGTTCCCAGGTTATTTTCATCACCCTACCTTGCCCACCACCTTGGCTTATCAAGGCCCCAAGGACAGTCTGACCTTTTTCCTTTGAAGCATTTGAAGACAAAATGCATTTGACCAGTCTGGCAGACTGCCCCTCAGACTCTACCTCTGGGCCACTGTGACTTGCCAAGGTTGCTTCCACTGTGACATAAGATGGGTTCGCTAAGAGGGGCTCACACATTGGCCCATAGGCAGCTGCTCGGCAGACAGGTATTGACAATGGCTGTTTCCTTATCTCAGGAAATGACACCACCATGACTCTCAAGACAGAAATATCTGGAAATCACCCTTGATTCCTGCTTTTTCCTCAGCCCCTATACCTAGTCCATTTCATGTCATGCCAATTCCACCTCCAAAATACTCATATATTCCAAATCTGTCCACCTGCCTCCAAGGCCACTGCCTCTTCTCTAGGTTAAGCAATCATCAAGGCTCACCTAGGCTCCTGAGCAGCCTCCTACCTGGTCTACCCATTGCCCCTCTTGGATTCCATGGCACACTGCTAGCTATCCCCCAAATCCATCCTCCTTTTCTTGGGAAGTTGAGAATATGCCAATCCATCCAGAGATGACATTTTCCTGACTCCCCTGCAGGTAGGTTGGCCATGTGACTCTGTACTTGCCTGAAAAATGTGAGTGGAAATAATGCGTGCAAATTTTGTATGGCTTGCTTAATAGGAAATTGCTTCCCAGGATTTCCTCTCTTACTCCCATGGTTGTGGGCTAGAATGCAGACCTGGAGCTCTGCCAGCTCTGCCCACACAGAAGAGCACAGAAACCTAAGGGAAGGTGAAAAACAAAACGGAAGAATTTTCCAGAATGATCCTGTGGAGTAGAGCTGCCTAGCAGTCCTGGATCACACTGGCTGCAGGTATCATGTGCAGAGACTGGAGACAGCAAGGCTAGAAGCAGAGAGATCAGCATCGACTACCATAGAAACCCGTGCAAGAGAGAGTGGCTTTAGCGCAGGTGATAGCATAGAAAATGGTGAGGTGTGGTCAGATTCTGGAAATATTTTGAATATATCCAAACGCTACTTATTGTTTTCCAGCTCACTCAGTATTGTGCAGTTTAATTTAACCTATTTTA
>NW_007727711.1:274532-280203 GCF_000696425.1 Galeopterus variegatus | reverse complement strand
AAACGCTACTTATTGTTTTCCAGCTCACTCAGTATTGTGCAGTTTAATTTAACCTATTTTACCTACTTAACCTATTTTACAGCTGAGAAAGCTAAGGTTAGCTAACTAGTACAAAGTATCAGGGTAGGTAAGGAGAGGCAGGATTTGAACTCTTGCTGATTAACAATTAACTGGAATTTCTGATAAATTCTACTTGGGGTAAGAGAGAAAGGGATATGTCAAGGATAACTTCAAGGATTTTGGCCTGAGCAACTGGAAGGATTGAGGGGCTGTGAACTGAGATGGAGGAAAACTGAGGGTGGAGCTTGTATCTGGAGGAAGATTAGGAGTTAAGTTTTGGGCATGCTTAAGAGTAGAGGCTACCAGAGCCTGAATCTGGGGTCGAGACTGCCTGGATTTGAATCCTGACTCTGACACTTGACCGCATGACCATGATCGAGTTACTTAAATCCTCTGTGCCTCAGCAGTCTCATCTATAAAGTGAGGACCAATAACAGCCCCTATGTCAGAGAGCTGATGGGGGGGCAGGGAGCACGCATTCCGGCCTTTCTTTTGTGCTGTTTGATTCTTCAAAAAGGCTCAGAACATTTTAGATCAGGAAGAAATCTTCCCTCATCTCTATGTCTGCTTATGCCATCTCATATAACACTAAGCCCCCAAGATTTTGAAAGTAGAGATGTGGCTGTCTGCTGTGGTTTGGGGACAGCTGTGAGGAAGCTTTCAAAGCAGCTGGTATAGGCATATAACCAGAACATTTTCTTCACCTCAGATTCCTGGCAAAACAAGGCCTACAGTTAGAAGGGAAAGGTTTTAATTACCGAGCCACCTGTCCAGCCATCTGAATCCAACCCAGGCCTTTGGCTGGTTCCCTGTGGGCAATGGGGCATTTAGGGGAACCATGTTCAGAGACCCTAATGTCATTCACATTTCACAGGACTGTATAATCAAGGAAAAAATTAACAGCTCTCAAAAACAGACCCCCATTATTGTCCCCCTTCCACATTTATTATTAAGGATGGAGACCAACACTGAGGGTTTGGGTCATGAAGAGCTTGAATTCCATCCCTTCCTTTCATGTGTTCAGGATAAGGTGGCCCCTAAAACCAAATGATCTTATGCTCTCCAAAACTACCTACATTCCCCCAGTCCTCCCTTCAAATGCAGATAAGTGGGTTCTAAATTATAAATTGTCCACTGTCTTTTCTAGACTGACAAATATATGAAAGGTGAGTTAGTTATAGTCAAACTTGCAAAATAAAAACAAAATTAATAGAAATTCCTGACTCTCAACATCAGAAAGAAAGAAAAAGAAAAGAATGTTAAATTAATGAGTACTTTTTAGGGGTGTCATTTATTTAAAACTTATAAGCATACTTTCCAACTTCAGCTTTTTCTTTCTTTCTTTTTTTCTTTTCTTTTCTTTCTTTCTTTCTTTTTTTTTTTTAAAGAAATAGCATTGCAGGCTGGCTGGTTAGCTCAGTTGGTTAGAGCATGGTGTTATAACACCAAGGTCAAAGGTTCAGATCCCCATACCAGCCAGTCACCAACAAAAAAAAAAAAAAAAGAAGGAAGGAAGGAAAGAAGGAAGGAAGGAAGGAAAGAAGGAAGGAAGGAAAGAAGGAAGGAAGGAAGGAAGGAAGGAAGGAAGGAAGGAAGGAAGGAAGGAAGGAAGGAAGGAAAGGAGGAAGGAAGGAAAGAAGGAAGGAAGGAAGGAAGGAAAGATGGAAGGAAGGAAGGAAGGAAGGAAGGAAGGAAAGGAGGAAGGAAGGAAAGGAGGAAGGAAAGAAGGAAGGAAGGAAGGAAGGAAGGATGGAAGGAAGGAAGGATGGAAGGATGGAAGGAAGGAAGAATGGAAGGAAGGAAGGAAAGAAAGAAGGAAGGAAGGAAGGAAGGAAAGAAGGAAGGAAAGAAAGAAGGAAGGAAGGAAGGAAAGAAGGAAAGAAGGAAAGAAGGAAGGAAGGAAAGAAGGAAGGAAGGAAGGAAGGAAAGAAAAAGAAAGAAAGAAAAGAGAGAGAAAGAAAGAAAGAAAGAAAGAAAGAAAGAAAGAAAGAAAGAAAGAAAGAAAGAAAGAAAGAAAGAAAGAAAGAAAGAAAGAAAGAAAGAAAGAAAAAAGCATAGGTCACAGAAGAAAATAAACCCCATTATAAAAGATGCTAGGACCAATTAAATTGCAGAGGGTGGCAGAGACTGGTTCATTATTCATTAAAAAAAAAGTCTCTAAC
Organism: Galeopterus variegatus; assembly: GCF_000696425.1. Lineage (NCBI taxonomy): Eukaryota > Metazoa > Chordata > Mammalia > Dermoptera > Cynocephalidae > Galeopterus > Galeopterus variegatus. The sequence continues at coordinate 277,981 of NW_007727711.1, read as the reverse complement.
TTCTTGCTGGTCCCATAGGTAGATGACATTCCCCAATCTTCCTTGCAGTAAACTACAGCCATGTGACTGGGTTCTGGCCAGAGGAATATCGGCAGAAGTGATGACTGCCACTTCCAGTCCTGGCCCATTAAACCCTCTCACGCATGCATAGTGCACCATGTTCTTTACCTTCTTCATGGCCTTGGAAGCTACATGTGGAAGACAGAGGAGCCAAATGGAAGGAACCAGGGAGCTTGAGGACAACCACCTGTTGATTACGAGCACAGGGTGAGAAATAAATGCGTACATATTTGTATTAAGCCACTGAAACTTTCATGTGTATCTGTTATCAGCAGCTAGTGTTTCATTAACTAATTAATACACAGCTCAAATCTTACTCAACCCCTCCACACAACTTCACTATGGAATTTGCAAATACCAAGTTTTCACAAGACCATGTCAAAGTTATAAGTAAAGTTAATCAACAGACTAATCACAATCACATATTATACCTGCATTGGCCCTTTTGGTCTCCCCCTCAAGATTTATTTCACTGAAAAGTGATGTTCTCACCAGGAGAACATTATTCCATAAAACAGCATGCACCAACAACATGCTATCATTTTTTAAAAAGGAATAAATTACATTTAGCAAGGTAAGAGCTTCTAAGGAATAACAGGCAGAAACTAAATAATTCATTACCTTGCTACAGTAGCATAGAGAACATTCCCTTTACTAACTGGCTGTGAGCTCCAGGAAGGCAGGGACATGCTTCTCCCTGCCACAGGGCCATTGCATGTGCTCCTTCCGCCTGAAATGCTCTGCCCCTCCCCACCCTCACCTTCACTGTCTCCTTGCCCCTGGTTATTAGGGCTCCTCTTGCAGATCTCAGCACAAGCATCCCTCCTAGGTCTCTTTGTTATACTCTATCAGAGCACTGTGTACCTTTCCTTCTGTATAATTTTACATTTACACGTGTGATTTTCCTCATAGCACTTGTCTATATGTAAAGTCATCCTATTTATTTGAGCATGTGTTAATTATCTTTCTTCCGCACAGCCCTGCGAGGGGCTTCTAATGTCTCATCCACAGCTATTTCCCAATGCCTCCTACAACAGTACATGACCCACAGAAAGTCCTCAAACAGGCTGAATGAATAAATGAGTGTCAGATATCACCATTCTCATTTATTTAGTTGATTTATCCAGTCATCCCAACCACTAGGTTGACTTTTTTCCATTCATATTTTAATATCACACATAGAGAGATGGATATCTGTTAATATCAGTGAGATGAAAAACCATAAATAAGATGCTAATAATACAGAATCCAAATGAGTAATCATTTATTCTTTTGCCTGACAAATGTGTATTTAGTGCCTTCTCTGTGTAAGGCACTATTTCAGTTATCCTGGGGAGATATTAGGATGAATGAAAGAGTTCCCTGTCCTCGAGCAGTTTATAAATCACATAGCAGGAGAATATGTTATTACATGATTGGTGAGCTTTTCTTCTCCAGGTTTCCTTGTATCCCTGAACCTCGGTATTCCTCTCTTTCTGAGATCCAAGTCCATACTCCCAGCCTAAGCCCTGTCAGTGGCAGGGCTAGTCTGTGTTCCTTGCCTCAGGGAAGGGATGACAAAGGAGAAAAACCTCTTTGGAGCTTCAAAGTCTACACCCTGTTAGGAGTGGAATGAGCTCCATAATTAACACTTTGGGGGAAAATACATGATAATACAAGAGCAAGGCTTCCCGACCCCACCCAAGATAAAATTCTCCCAACCCAACCGTGCAAAACAGAATGACCTCAAAGGGAGAAGGGAAGGGCAAAAGTTCCAGACAGGTTGGGAAGCTCTGAGCACAGAGGTGCCCCAGGCCCTGGGAAGCACCACAACCTCAGACAGGTTGGACTGAATTAAGGCAGAGTCCCCTTGTCCCAGTAGGCGTGGGACAGAAGGAAGGTCCTGTGGCTCTGAGGGAGACACGACTCAGTAATGAGAGAATTGCAGGACCTAAAAAGGCCTTGCAGAGGAAAACAAGGGACAAGGCTGAAGCCACCCACATGCCCTGGTGACTGAGGACTGGACAGCATGATGTGCATTCCAGCAGATGCCAGAGGGACGGATGACTTGTCTATAGCTCAGGGTACATGCATGTGAGAGCTCAAAATCAGTCACTTAGTGGAGATCCATAAATGATAGACCAAGGAGTCTGGCTACTACCTGGTAGGTAATAGGGAATCACTGAAGTGAAATGAGATGATCAAAATATGTCTTGACAACACCAAACTGGCACGGATGAGTTGGAAGAAAGAGAATGAAGGGAGAGGGCAACAGCCCGGACAGTAGGAGATGAGGGAGCGGAAGTGCGGTAGGTGCTATGCGAATGGAGACAAAGGTTGATGGAGACAGAGTTGGGCACTGAGGTCAGGGAAGGGGGAGGAAGGAGTTAAAGGTGATGCCTCTGAGGCTTCAAAGCCAAGAAGGGGAAGGCTGGGGTAAAGCAGGGTTTAGCCTGGGAGTAAATTATACAGGTTGGAAATATGGGCTTGGATCTTTGAAAAAAGAGAAATAGCAATATTGGGCATTTGTTGTCAGAGCTAGAAGGAACTTAAAGATCCTCTAAACCACTGCTTCTTAAACCATAAAAGTATATATGTGAGCACCCCTGAATAAGAAAATAAATAAATCCTTCTCCCCACAAAGTACATCAATTATTGGGGATCCCTCTAAACCACTGCTTCTTAAACCATAAAAGTATATATGTGACACCCCTGAATAAGAAAATAAATAAATCCTTCTCCCCACAAAGTACATCAATTATTGGGGATCTTCTAGAAATGCAGATTCTGATTCAGGAAGTCTGGGGAGGCCTGGGATTCTGCATTTCTAACAAGTGCTCAGGGGATGCTGAAGCTGATGGTCCAGAGACCACACTCAGGAGCAAAGAACCAGACCAGTATCCCCCCAAGCAGAATGTGTATATGTCTGATAGTACATACGAGGATTTTAGGTGATTCACAAACATTCTACTTTAAGATCTATACAGATTTTCACTTATCATAGTGATGTGAAGTTTTCTTTAAATGCACTTATATATTAAAAAGTTGAAGAATTATTAAATAAATAACAGTAGAGGAGGCAGGCATAGGTGGCAGAAATTGGGCAGCTGAGGGCCGGCCTGTGGCTCACTCGGGAGAGTGCGGTGTTGATAACACCAAGGCCACGGGTTCGGATCCCATGTAGGGATGGCCGGTTTGCTCACTGGGAGAGCGTGGTGCTGACAACACCAAGTCAAGGGTTAAGATCCCCTTACCGGTCATCTTTTAAAAAAATAAATAATAAATTTTAAAAATAATAAAAAAATAAAAAAAGAAATTGAGCAGGTGGCTTGCAATTATTAAATTCTGCGGCATGCTTGTAGAAGGATTCTGAGGATATTTGTAGGAAAAGAAAAAAAAATTAGTTTAGA